>NC_092278.1:24258042-24558042 GCF_036320965.1 Panulirus ornatus
CACACTCAGGACCTGACCTGGATGACCTGTCGTAACCCAGGTCACCTGCAGCAGCAAGTCCACACTCATGACCCCCTGGTGGTAGGGGGGCGAGGGTACAGGTGCACGTACACCACTACCCAGACACTATGGGGGAGGTAGGTAGCCGACATAACAGCTCAACGAACCATCATCCCTCCCTAACAACGGAAGCCAACAATCTAGCCACCAATTTGACGCCTCAACAACCCCGCCACTAACCAGCAGGCGTCCGTCGCTATGATTGGCTGACACACTGCCAACCTTCAACTATCACCCTTATGGAAATCGTCTGCTCATCTGGTCAACCCTTCACCTGCCCTCTGTAACAGCTGAAACTGAAACTAAATCTGGCCAACTGCACACACACACGTACATGGAAGGATGGAGTGAAAAAGATTGTGAGCGATCGGGGCCTGAACATACAGGGTGAGAGTAGTGCAAGGGATAGAGTGAATTGGAACGATGTGGTATACCGGGGTCAACGTGCTGTCAATAGATTGAACCAGGGCATGTGAAACGTCTGGGGTAAATCATGGAAAGGTCTGTGGGGCCTGGATGTGGATAGGGAGCTGTGTTTCGGTGCATTACACATGACAGCTAGAGACTCAGAGTGAATGTGGCCTTTCTTGTGTTTTCCTGGCGCTGGAAAAGGCGATTAAGTATAATAAGATAAATAAAATAATATATATATATATATATATATATATATATATATATATATATATATATATATATATATATATATATATCAGCACAGCCTTGATGTTGCTGAACCCTTTCATGACAAGAGCCCTATGGTTGAATAATAATAATAATAATAATAATAATAATAATAATAATAAGGCTTCCTGATAACACTGAAAAATGTGTGGTTAACTGTGTAGAGCTATGATGACCAGAGGAGTTGGACTGTCCAGTGTGACTGGTCGAAGCAGAGTATCCCACTGTACAGGAAGATAATCACTACGGACGAAGCTGAATGATCTAGCTATCACAGCGTTAACAAGGCTGTCTGACTCTGTGAACAAGGCGTGTTATCCAAGGCGGCAGTTTGGTTAACAAGGCTGCAAATCTTTGCTTTATACACTGAACAAGGAGCTTTCTGTCTGGCCTGGGAATGGGAAGCACACATGCATAAGGATTGCACTGTCTACAGCGGCAAGACATACACATGCCAGATGCTCGACGATCACCATCCTAATCTTTACAATCTTTGGTTTATTCCAGAGATTCTGATCCGATATGACCCTAGACCACTTCCTACGCGACCAGCAAATGCTCACGTTACCCTCTGCCCGGCTTCCATTTCTCAAGATAAACTGACGATCAGAATAATTCAAATTTCCCGCGCCTCCTGACGTCATAATCCTGCTTTCTCGGCAGCGCACACGCCATACACACGGCAGCTCCACTCGAAGATCACCGTTCCCTGGTGACATGCAACTTGCAATATCCTTTATACATACACACACACACACACACACACACACACACACACACAACACGAAAATAGTGCAATGAGCGCGCATTTTCACAGAACACATAATACTCTCCGAAAGCAGGATTCGAACCCCTACCATTTGCATGAGAGCTGGAGACACTAATTACTAGGATCCATGGATAAAAACAAAATTACTTCAAGCAAAATCTCGCCGTAGGCACTCTCAACCCTAGCTAGATAGCCCAGGGTATGTGTGTGGTGGCCTGGTCACCCTAGCTAGAGGACTCAGGCTGTGTGTGGTGGCCTGGTCACCCTAGTTAGAGGACTCAGGCTGTGTGTGGTGTCCTGGTCACCCTAGCTAGAGGACTCAGGCTGTGTGGTGGCCTGGTCACCCTAGTTAGAGGACTCAGGCTGTGTGTGGTGGCCTGGTCACCCTAGTTAGAGGACACAGGCTGTGTGTGGTGGCCTGGTCACCCTAGTTAGAGGACTCAGGCTGTGTGTGGTGGCCTGGTCACCCTGACCGCTGCCACCAATGTTGGTTCAACGAACTCTTTCTTGGTTCCTCCTTAGAACGTGTTCTTGTGTGTGTGTGTGTGTGTGTGTGTGTGTGTGTGTGTGTAACACACCAAAATAGATTCTATTACAATATGTGACTGTGACAGACTTAAAGCTACTCTTGTGAGAGACAGATGGACGAGTGTGTGTGAGAGCAGGGGGTGTGGGAGAGTGGAGGGAGAGGAGAGAGAGCAAGCCTACTGAAGGTGAGGTGTCTGTCTGGTTGGTGTGGTCTGCTGCTGCTGCGAGAGGCAACATTCCACGCCTACACTCTACACCTGGTGCTTCCCCGCCACTACCACCATCCAACACCGCTGTCTGTACCTTACCCTACCACATGACAGTATCCTCGACACTGGTCGAGAAACGCACACCAAGCTTAGACTGGTGTGTGTGTGTGTGTGTGTGTGTGTGTGTGTGTGTGTGTGTTACGGAGAGAGCTTTACAATCGTGTTGTCACGTCTCTTACCCTTGTGTATATGTACCATGGCTTACTCTCGTGTGCGTATATACACAAATTCCAGCCTAAGCCAGGTCCCCACTTATCGCCAAGCCCAGATGGGAATTCACACAACACATCCTAATGGCTTCCACCACAACCCCCGTCCCGCACAATACTAGTGGCAACACACATCAACAAAGAATTCCACGACGTCTCTCGAAAATCCCCTCCTCCCCTCCACACACACACACACACACAAGACACCAACCTCTACAACATCGACAGAGAGTGGCTGACCAATTTCATAGCCGTCCGCCATGACAGAGTCGCTGACATTGGCATCAACTCTGAAACCCTTGAATTCTACAATGGACTTCCCCAAGGAGCAGTTCTTTCTCTAACCTTCTTCAAACTCTTCTTCCACGACTTCCTCTCATGAGCAGACGACCTCACTATCACAACACCCTGATAGCATAGTAGTAACAATAAACATGCAACAACACATTATACAAGTGGAAGAATACCTCATCCAGACCAGAATGTCTGCATCTCCACATAAGTTTTTAATCATCTATTCAACCCCATACAGGCACGAATCCAGCTAACACCCTCCAATTCCCTCACTTCATTACAGTAACATCATCTCATTAAAACTCTATTATCCCATCGCCCATTTACAGTAACATCATTCGATTGCGTACCATCACCCCATTACAGTACAATACCATCCCAATACAGTACCGTCATTCCATTACAGTGTCAACATCCCCTTACAGGTGGCAAACGTTCCACTGCATATCATCAACCCATTACAGTACCATCACGTATCATCGCCCCACTACGGAACCAGTACTTCATCACAGTATCATCATCCCATTATAGAACCAACATCCCCACTATGACACCATCATCCCCATTCCAGTAGAGCACCCATTACCAAACCACCATTACATAACAGGAACCACCACTATCACTTCCCCGTTAACCTACCACAACCACTTCTATCCCCTCTCCGCTAACCTACCACAACCACTACTATCCCCTCTCCGCCAACCTAACACAACCACTACTATCATCCCCGTTAACGTACCACAACCACAACTATCACCGACCACAGCACTACACACAACTTACCATCACCCATCCGCTCCAGCCGAGGTGCACTGCCGGGCGCAGTAATCCACGGCAGATAAGGGCCAGTGTTACTGTGTCTATACAGCCAGGAGGAGAGAGCTTTTAGCAAGCACTCCCTCAACTAAATGTAAACATTTCTAATTACTTTAATTTCCATACATTTCTAACTAACACGTGCTCAATCTAACCATATAAATTTCTAGATAACTAAAACAAGCACAATTCGAACCATAGACATTTCGAGTTAACTCTGACACACATTCATTCCACTGGCTACACACATTTCCACTCAACTTTAACATGTACTCTAACTGCATATTTCTAGTTAACTTTAATCCATAGTAATACTATTACATAAACGTTTCTGGCCTTAACACGAGATAAATAATTTCTGCTTACTTAAGAAGCACTCACTCTAACTATACATGTCTTGTAAATTTTATAACACACTCCTCTACCTGTACAAATTTCTGGTTTTTGATACGCACTCAATTATGATAAATTTCACATTAACGCACTCACTCATTATAAACATTTTCCGAATAACTTCAATACGAACCCACTTTACTGTCTATACAACACACATTCTCTCCAATTAAACACACTTATGGGAAACTTTTCACGCACTCTACTAAATATTCACATTTCGGATTAACAAGCACTCACTCTACTAGCTAAACACATTTCTGATTAAATCTAACACTCACCCTACTGCACTATCCTAGCTAAGTTAACACGCACTCTTCTGATTAAGTATGTTTCTAGATAACTTCACAGACACTATTTCCTGCATACATTTGCAGCAAAGTGAACTCTCTCCTCATTTCTAGCTAATACGACACACGCACAACTTTACACATTTCTGGCTTAATCAATCCTTACTCCACTTCCAGTAAACATTTATGGTTAATTCAACACATACTTAACTTAGTCCTCACATTTCCAGCACACACTCTCTCTACTAACTTTAATAATTTCTGACTAATTCAACAAACTCCACTTTCAAAATACATATCTAGCCCAATCAATTCAAAAACCCTCTAATTCTACCAAAATCAACGCACACTATAGAGCAAACATACATTTCTTGGTACAGTAACACACACTCGCTCTACATCTTCCAGGTTAACTTTAACATTAGTTAATCGTAAACATTAACATCCTTCTGCAATACAGATCGCATGGCAATATACCTCCAAGGCAACTCTTAGCACCTCAGCACAGGGACAATAATAAGTATCAAGTGTTTTCATGACGAGCTGCCCTTAACACCGTCAGACAGCACGCTGGATGCCCTACAGGCATGTTAAAAGTTAACTGCTAAGGTTCAACAACGCCGTCCGCTTTCACACACATAACCTCTTCTTGCACAAGTTCACTCTAGATTTCAATAATCTGACTGAAAAAATCATTATATATATATATATATATATATATATATATATATATATATATATATATATATATATATATATATATATATATATATATATATATATATATATATTGTTCAATAGTATTCTATAAATCAGTTATTAGTTAAAGTAACATCTATCCATGAGATCGTTTATGTACTACTACGATTATATACATATATATATATATATATATATATATATATATATATATATATATATATATATATATATATATATATATAAAATCGTAGTAGTTTCGTCTAATTAGTTCCAATGAACCTCTTCATCTGCAGGATGGGGATACACCTGTGTGTACCAGGGAGCTACACATCCCATGGTATCGGGTGTCACGACGACACTACACAACCCGAGCTCACTAAAATACGGGGTCATGTGAAGAGGTTGTTGATACCCCTGTGTGGCGCGGCCGCGGGCGAGCATCACACGCACATCCAGCTGACGCTGATGCCGGAGCAACACTGCCTCCCTGGCTGGTTGACTGGCTGCTCCCTGCTCACCCATGTTGCTGGCCCCGCCCCTCCATGGGCACCCCCCTTCCACAGGCCAAGGGACACCCCCTCCAACCCCCATCAAGAGAACGGGGGACCCCCATCCTCCAGGAGAGGTCCGTGGATCCCTCCCCCACGAGGTCCACCCCTAACCCTAGAGTAGACCACAGGACCAACCCCCACCGTACTCCCTGCTACAGCTGAGTCATCCGGGCCGGCCCGCCATGCCTGCTGCCTCTCTGTTCTTCCTCAAGCTGCTGCTGCTGCCCCCACCCGCCCCCCCTTGTTCTTCTCCCGTTACTGCTGCTGCCCATATGCTGTAATGATGCTGCCACTACCCCTAGCCTCTCTTCCGTTACAGATAATGATACTGCTACTGCTGCCCCATATGCTGAAATGCTGTAATTACTGTTCCCAACATGAGCCACGGGGAAAAAAGTAGCCATGCGAAAAAAAAAATCTTAACGCCAATGATCACATCTATGGGTTAGGTTAGGTTAGCAGCATCTACTCCAGCTGCGGCGGCCGGTCTGGCTAAGCTAGGCTGGCCTGGGTTGGGTTTCTTGGATAAATAATGTTTCCTGTGCAGAACATCAAAGTAAAACGACCTTCTAATGTAACAGCAACACCTTGAGGTGACTGGCTGCCGGTGGAATCCACTTATACTATCAACTGTCATAAATTCAGTGATATTTATTATTGTTTACAATCATGTTACCTTCACCGGCCCCAAAAGTACTTCAATACCAAAATCACATAAGACATACACTTGGATAAACACGGAGGTCCTAGGCGCCGCTTTGAGCCCCATCACATTTTTGCTTTGTGTGGTCAAACCATAGCTTTATCTCTAGGTGTGATTGTGACCTTACCCAGGGGATGGAACTGGATGAAACAAGTGATAAAACTGCAGGATACGGTCAGTCATTACATGACCCCATCATGATCCATGGTCGCGAATTCCACCCAGGGATGAGTAAATCAGATGCCGGAACCTCCGTGGTGTTGCGGCGTGTTACTGACCGTGATACATACACGGGCCGCCAGGGATCGGGCCAAGAGTTCGAACCCTAGCTATGACCGTCAGTCCGCAGTTAACACAGCTGTTCATCCTCACTTTTCCCGCGTGAGCCTTCGAGAATAAAAACAAATAATCCTCATGTGTTATTATTCCTCTGTTCCTTCTTTTGGAAAGTAACACAGGAGGAGGAGGAGGAGGAGGATTTCCAGCCCCCAGCTCCCGCCCCTCGTAGTCGCCCTGTGAGACATACCAGGGGGAAGGTAGGGGGGTATTCTCTCCCCGTTATCCTCAGGTATGATAATAAAGTACATCACCCACATGTCACAGTAGGATGGTGTCAGTAAAGGCCTTGTGGACGCCGAGGGTTCATACGTGTTGTGATCAATATCCAAATAGTATTCACACTGCCTGCATCCATTCCCAGACCATCCATAAACAAAGGAAATGATTCTCATGAACCACTGGATTTATGAACTACTACTACTCCTACTACTACTACTACCACTACTACTCCTACTACCACTACTACTACTGCTACTACTACTACTACTACTACTAATAATAATAATAATAATAATAATAATAATAACATACGCGAAATTCAGGGCATCGCGGCAACAGTTCATATCTGTAGTGGTGGAGGTGATGGTGGTAGTGGTGATAGTGATGGTGGTAGTGGTGGAGGTGATGGTGGTAGTGGTGGAGGTGATGGTGGTAGTGGTGGAGGTGATGGTGGTAGTGGTGGAGGTGATGGCTCTGCTGGTGGAGATACAGTGATGTTCTTGTGATACTGCTGATGTGTTGTACATAATGACCCACACTGTAGTTACTGCTCCTTTTTTTTTTTTTTACCCAGGCTGTAGCACCCTCCCTCTCACCCGAACCGTAGTTAAAGCTCCGCTGTCCCCCTCACCCGTGCGGAAGTTAAAGCTCCGCTGTCCCCCTCACCCGTGCGGAAGTTAAAGCTCCCAGCCGCCCACCGACCCACCCATGTACAGCTATACGTAGGTTTAACAGAAGTCACAGAGGCCAGGTGGACTACATACAAACAATCAATCACTCTACGTCTTCACCGTACTTGTTAATCCTCTCTCTCTCTCTCTCTCTCTCTCTCTCTCTCTCTCTCTCTCTCTCTCTCTCTCTCTCTCTCTCCCTGCGGCAGTTCACCTAACGTTCTCAGTCACCATATACGGCGGCAACATGACAGTCATTCACTACACTCAGCCCCAAAGCGTCTGTGTGTGTGTGTGTGTGTGTGTGTGTGTGTGTGTGTGTGTGTGTGTGTGTGTGTGTGTGTGTACACCAATGTCAGTGTTGGCAGAAGCACGTGACTCCTTAAACACGTGAGTAATGTAGGTAGATACACTCCAGCCCGGCCATATTTCAATCCTCCCTCCAGTCTGCAGCGGCCCCCGGCCACACAACACATGAGATAAATGTTCACGTCTGACCCACTCGACTGTTGGTGTCTGCAGGCGGCGTATCCCTTACACTACTGTAACCTGACACGGCCAACTGCACTCGCTCCGTCTGTGTGTGTGTGTGTGTGTGTGTGTGTGTGTGTGTGTGTGTGTGTGTGTCACCTGCCCGCACCCTGGGCAAGAGTTGTGTTACAAGTGAACGAAGGAAACCTTACGTGGGTGGAAAGGAAACCCCTGGTGACACCGCCGCTGCCCGAGCTGCCACCTACTAGCCTGGCCCTGGTACTGACCGGTCATGAACGCCCAGTGTGGTGACAACACACCTCACACGGTGTGATGATACTGGAGTGGTTTGTCATATTCCATGATAGTGATGTGACCTGAGGATACATGAGAGACAGAGACGTTCCCCAGGATGCTGTCTCCTGTACAGCGTCATTATCTGAGTCTGTCCACTGCAGGCATGAGAACACCGTCATAATCCTCTCATGTCCTCGTACAATAATAGGAAAAAAAAAAAAAAAAAGTGGGGGGGGGGGGGGGGACGCGCGCGTGCCGCCCACCACCGCTGACAGAGCGAGCGACAGATGGGAAGCAGGAGGGTGGAGGCTGGTAAGCTGGTGCGCGGGGGAGCTGCGCACCCGAGCCCTCCTGATCATGACGTCACACAGAAGGGTGGTCAAGGAGGGTAGGGTAGCGAGGCAGAAGACAGCGGTTGTGTCCACATGTCTGGTGCAGGAGGGATGCTGAGGCCCTGGCTGAATGGTGAGGTGTGGAGAGGTAGGTGGACGATGTACAACATCGGGTGGAATGCTACTGTGTTATAATACAGTACGAGGAAGTAGCCTCATGTGCACCATCTTTTTTGGACGACATTTGTACCTGTGTACTCCCATCCTGACCTAGGGTAACCTTCCCTCGTGGGATTACAGCAGGGTATGGCCAACACATTACAGGTACTCGATCAACCTGAATGTACAGATTATAATAATACACAGTCAAGTTACATGAAGTTTTGTACCAGACAACAGACCCTACACAACACACCGACCAAGATAAACACCAGCAGTAAACCTGAGGGTCAGGAAGGTGGAGGGAAGAAGAAATACATCAGCCTGCCTACCAAGGTCATACCGTCCCAACAACATGTACAGTGGTACTCTGCCCTGAGCGTCTGGACAGCCAGGGAATGTCAGGTGGCCGTCCTGAGGAACTACCACCCCATCTTCCCCTGATCTAGACCTGGCAACTTACTGAGGACGTGACAGCGGATGGCAAGTACGAATGATCATATTAACCTGGCTGACGTCCCAGGTCCCACCCTGCACCAGACGACGTCTGGGACATTTTCTTTTTCCTTCTAAAGCCTCAGTCGCAGAAGGAAGTCCCGGCCGAAGCCTGGCATTAAGAGACATAAGAAGAAAGAGTCAAAGATGAAGATAAATAAGGAGACAGGTTAAAAGCTTAAGAGATTCTGAGAAAGTGTAAAACCTTTTTGATAAGAGCCAAGTCGAAGGTGTTGGGAAAGACATGAGAAGGTGAAGAGTTCCACAGCTTGTCCTTGTTAGGAAAGAAATACTGTTGTACACAGGAAGGAACTTGGACTCCTCCCTGTCTGTATTTACTGACGTATAATGAGAGAAGGTGAAGACAGCCACCGATAACGAGTGTATACGGCAGCAGGTGTTAAGAAGTTAAGGTAAACCCATCGCCTCTTGAGGACCTGCCAAATCTTAACAGCTTGAGTACGACGTCAGGGCGTGATGGTCTGGGTGAGGGCAGAACATGTACTTGGGGAACACACATAATTGAAGGCACCTTGACTCGTGTCTATGTTTTCTGTTTAAAACTACTTGCCTCTTCTCTTGTTCCTAACTTATGTGGTGAGGTCAGAAGAAAACAGCTCTCTCCCCACCCTCCACTAACTCCCACAGCAACAGCCCTCTCCCCACCCTCCACTAACTCCCACAGCAACAGCCAGCAGGAAAACTGTGGATTTCTAAAGTGCACCTGCGTGAAACTGAACAACACCAAAGAAAGGAATAATCTTGTAATAAATTCTTACTAACACAGTCCCGTAAATATGTAGAGAGAGAGAGAGAGAGAGAGAGAGAGAGAGAGAGAGAGAGAGAGAGAGAGAGAGAGAGAGAGAGAGAGAGAGAGAGAGGAACATATAATGTATGGCGAGGAGCCAATCAGGAAGTTAAAAGAGAGTGTGGGTCGCTGCACCCTGGAACATCAGCACACAACATCCACCACGCTCACACACTGACACACTGCTGAACACGCCACAATATACACACAAAACACTTCTCTCTGTGTATATATAAATACAAACACAAACGTGTAAGCATCCATACACATATACTGATCAATGAACTGAACACAATGAATGTGGAGACAGTAATTGTGGATATCATACAAAAGTTCAAAAAGTTGTATGATAATGAAGAAGGTTCAGGCCCCTTTCTTCACATACAGTACAAATTGGTAACATAAGGACACACACACACACACACACACACACACACACACACACACACACACACACACACATGTAAGCCGAGAGCCCCTTTCATGGGTCCTCGTCTAAAAACTTCTTACTCCACCAAAGTCAGTACTTTCCCTGTTACTGATCGCAGAGCGGCTTTGAGGCCACGAAAACCTCTGGGGAAATGGGTCCTGAGGTAACATAGCAATAATATATGTCATGTGATCCTAAATGTGTTGTGTCGTGTACGTGGTCTAGGATGGCACCACTGTGTGCGTGAAGGGGAAGGGGGTCGGGCACCCAGCCTTCCACGACGTCCAGTAGAGCCGGTCTAGCAAGTTCCTCTAGAAAGCTCTGGCAGCAGCCTGATGTAGAGATGCCACCTGAGCACAGGCAAGCTGGTCGTGCACATCATCCCACGCCTGGCAGCCAATGACGGGTAAGCTCGTTGAGCAAACAGAAAGCTGCATATCGATGACCACTTGAAGCCTTGCCTCGTTGAGCAAACACTTCTTAAATATTTACCTCGCTGGACACAAAGCTAAAAAAACTGAACTTGGTTGAAGAAGCTTTGCCTCACTGAGCAAACACGTTTAGAAAGCTTTATCTCGCTGAGCAAACCCATCAATACTCCCAGGCCATGTGACTCGCCACACACACACTACTAATCCTTAACCTTATCACTCAAGCACGGGCCAATATAAGCTGCCCACCTCTTGGTGTTCGCTGGCAAACATCTCCCAATGGAGGAAGACGTACCTACCTGCGAGTACCTACACTGACATTGTACCAAGAGGCAAGACTGTGTCACCATGTTCAACTAATGGTTAACCTCGGGTTCACCTGAGACGGACTTAACCGTACATCAACTTTTCTTCATCATTATTTCTGTCGTTGCTTCAAGTACGTTTCTTAATTCAACAAGTACCGTTGTTCACTGAATAACCTCTTCATTTTCTTCAGGCATGGCTCTCGTATGTTTCTGAATGATACACTGTGTCTACATCATGGTGTTCTTGTCATACCCTCGGTGCTGCTGGTGCCTCACTCTTCTCTCACCAGTTTCATTGGTCGGAGAGCACACGGCACACTTGTATTCAATTTACCTACTGTATACTTATACACAGTTATTCAACAGTATTTCCATCTCTTGTTGTGAAAGTTCTCAATGTAATACCATTCATTACCTGGCTCGACAGTGCTCGCTACTCAGAACGTTTTCTGTATTTTAGTTTCACAGTCGAGATGGTTCCCAGATCTTTGGTTATTCTAACTTTCTGTCGCTTTCCCCGTCCAGTAGACGGTGTCATCAGTGTATATGACTTATTTCCTGAAACTTGTCTTCGTTCACTTCCGTCGGCTTCACTTCTCTTCATTTACCCGTCGTAACCAAATCTTTATTCATTATCTTGATCTTGTGATCCTGTCATTCTGTTCACTAAGGTCATCAGCGGAACACGTGACCACCTGTATGTTGTTTGGTTACTTTCAACAGTAAAGTTATGTAGAATACTTTGTCAAATGGCTTAGTTTAGTGTAGACTGACAGAGAGAGAGAGAGAGAGAGAGAGAGAGAGAGAGAGAGAGAGAGAGAGAGAGAGAGAGAGAGAGAGAGAGAGAGAATATTCGCAGTAAACACATAAACTTAGTCTTCTATCATCCTCTCTCTCTCTCTCTCTCTCTCTCTCTCTCTCTCTCTCTGTCTCTCTCTCTCTCTCCTACAGACGTGAGGTGAGGACACACAGCCGCGCCTGGCCCAGCTTTCCTACCTCCCGGGCGACGCGGCTGCGGCCCAGCGTTGCCAGAAGCACACACACACACACACACACACACACCTGTGGGTGCTTCCCCCGGGCTGGGTTAGAGGCAGGCGCCCCTTTAATACCCGTCTTCCTCGAGGGGAACCGCTAACACTCCCTGGGGGGTTCACCCTGGGTTGGCAACACCCCGGAGTCGCTCCCTGGGGGGCCTTGATGGAGGGGGAAGAAGGACTCTATCTCCCCCCCCTCCTCCACCCCACAGTTCCTTCACCTAGGATGCGCCACTAACCTGTGAGATTTTATATATGTTTGTCTTCCGATGTGACCTCTACATGACAACCTGAGAGAGAGAGAGAGAGAGAGAGAGAGAGAGAGAGAGAGAGAGAGAGAGAGAGAGAGAGAGAGAGAGAGAGAGTCTTCCTCCTACTTCTTGGCCAGCCAGCCAGCCACAGTTTACTGCGTTCACAGTTCCGCCACACACACACACACACACACACACACACATCTTGACAACCACCTTACACTGCACTCACGACGCCCTTAGTGATCACCGCTGTATACAGTATCAGTGTACACTGCACCTCTCTAATTATAGTTAAAAAACATAAAATATTATCATTATCATCATAATTATCATTCACGATAATAATAATAACAATAATAATAATAATAATAATAATAATAATAATAATATTATTATTATTATTATTATTATTATTATCTTTATTATTATTATTATTATTATTATTATTATTATTATTATTATTATTATTATTATCTTTATTATTATTATTATCATTATTACTATCATTATTATTAGAGAAATATGAAAACATATAACACTCAACAAAGCCTCACCAGTAAAGAAATAATCTCAATACTATGAATAAAGTCTTATCATCACTTTATTCCTTAGTATCATAAGTTTTACTGATACAATCATAAACAGCTATACGCTGATTATATATATATATATATATATATATATATATATATATATATATATATATATATATATATATATATATATATATATATATATATAATATATATATATGGCCGACTCTGATATGAGCATCAGTAGTAGCCATGATCGGTCACTTCCTATGTATATATATAAACAGGACTCCCCCCCCCCCCCCCCCGCGTCCATCTCTCAGTGCCACCTGCAGAAAACGGAAGGTGGTAAGCCCCCCCTACAGCACAAGGTCGCCTACCTACATCCCTCGTCAGCCAGCTTCCTGGGTCCCACAGTGACCACCTGCACCATCCCTTACCCCCCCCCCCCCTCCCTGCACCACCACCAGTGGGAAGAGGAGGAAGGGGGATGGGGGGGGGGGGGGCAATAATAGGCGGTGGGCATGACAAGTGAGGGAGAAGGTGAGGGGCTGCTAGCACGGGGTCAGGTGCCATGAGGAAGACTTGGCACAACGCCTCCACATCGCACACAAATGAGCTACATTATTGACAACAACAACAACAATAACAAATAATAATAATAATAACAATAATAATAATAATAATAATAATAATAATAATAATAATAATAAGATTCTTATTATTAACAGAAGTCTGGACATTGTCTTGAACCTATGTAATGTCTGAGACGCCAGGGAGGGTTTCAGCACAGTTGACATCTTCGTAACTCCAGAGTATGTGATGAACGGCTGTCGTACAGTGGGCAGTGTGTCAGGTCTTACAATCATCCTCACCACCTGAAGAAGGCCTTCACGATGTCTCCAGTGGTGATCACAACACTGACGTTGACCCCTGACACTTGACAGGTCATTAAGCCACAATAACCAAGCACAGACTGAGTGTCCTGACACCACAATAATACTAACTGGAACCCTTTATATAATCAGCTGATTCTTGATCAGCTGATGACGGTCAGCTGACCCTTGGTGATGAATGTCAGCTGATTCATAGAGAGGAAGACACGGGTCTGTTGCTGATGTGGCGCTAATACAAGGAGCTGAGGTCACTATCCTCACTGTAGGCAACACCATCATCCATATATTCCTGGTCATCACCATCAGCTTGTTAGTAATGACCACCATCAGCCCGGCCTGCTGGTAATGACCACCATCAGCCCGGCCTGCTGGTAATGACCACCATCAGCCCGGCCTGCTGGTAATGACCACCATCAGCCTGGCCTGCTGGTAATGACCACCATCAGCCCGGCCTGCTGGTAATGACCACCATCAGCCTGGCCTGCTGGTAATGACCACCATCAGCCTGGCCTGCTGGTAATGACCACCATCAGCCTGGCCTGCTGGTAATGACCACCATCAGCCTGGCCTGCTGGTAATGACCACCATCAGCCTGGCCTGCTGGTAATGACCATCATCAGCCTGGCCTGCTGGTAATGACCACCATCAGCCTGGCCTGCTGGTAATGACCACCATCAGCCTGGCCTGCTGGTAATGACCATCATCAGCCCGGCCTGCTGGTAATGACCACCATCAGCCTGGCCTGCTGGTAATGACCACCATCAGCCCGGCCTGCTGGTAATGACCACCATCAGCCTGGCCTGCTGGTAATGACCACCATCAGCCTGGCCTGCTAGTAATGACCACCATCAGCCTGGCCTGCTGGTAATGACCACCATCAGCCTGGCCTGCTGGTAATGACCACCATCAGCCTGGCCTGCTGGTAATGACCACCATCAGCCCGGCCTGCTGGTAATGACCACCATCAGCCCGGCCTGCTGGTAATGACCACCATCAGCCTGGCCTGCTGGTAATGACCACCATCAGCCTGGCCTGCTGGTAATGACCACCATCAGCCGGCCTGCTGGTAATGACCACCATCAGCCTGGCCTGCTGGTAATGACCACCATCAGCCTGGCCTGCTGGTAATGACCACCATCAGCCCGGCCTGCTGGTAATGACCACCATCAGCCTGGCCTGCTGGTAATGACCACCATCAGCCTGGCCTGCTGGTAATGACCACCATCAGCCTGGCCTGCTGGTAATGACCACCATCAGCCTGGCCTGCTGGTAATGACCACCATCAGCCTGGCCTGCTGGTAATGACCATGTACAACTCGGGAAGCTGGGTAGCGGGCCACCAGGGGGGAGGGGTTGTCAGAGCAGGTGCAGCCGTCGTCAACAATGTGAACGTTTACTTCCTTGTTCTGCCTGGCTGTGCCCACCACCACCCGGGCCATGACCTGCCAACACCAACCAGGCTATGACCTCCCACCACATCACTCACTCCCACCAGTTCAATTCCTCTAGCGTGTTAACACTGCCCCCGTAAGACACCTCTGCCTGCACACTTGTGATCTCTGGTGTACTTTCCCCCGGCATGAGGTGATGTCGGTACACTGCAGTAATGTGTTTGTGAGAGTATTACTGCCTGGATGACCATCATCATTAACATTTCCTATACTGTTATGAAGGTCCACAATAATGATCCACCCAGCCCACCATCTCCCTGGAAGATGCTGCTGTTATCTTGTTTCCGCCGAGGGCAGAGTCGTCAGACAGTGGGAGGACCACTGTGGCGGGACACAACACCATACATCACAGTGGTGGGAGGACCAACAGCGAGGTCGGGTCAGCAGCCTCGCCCACGGGCCCAACTGTCGCTCTTCATCGTTCCGCTCCACCTGCCCCTCCCTCAACACCCCTCTCACTGACGTGAGTGTTGAGTGAGTGGGGTGCCACAGGAGAGTGAGGTCCAAGGTCAACATCCCCCCCCCCCCATGCAGTAATGTGTTGTTACTTCTGCTCGAAGCAAATACTTCCCTACATGAAAACATTGTGGTGTCTCACGAGCCTGGACTCACAGGCAAGGCTCACTCACCATCGTGAACTCGAGAGACACTCAAACTTCAGGTTATGACCTGACACACACACAGACCAGGGTGTCCCGGGGTTGGACGCGTATGCAACGTCATGAAATGCAATCTAAACACTTGGTTCAGCTAAGGATAAAGAGTGGATTCTGCCTACGAGTCTGAACTTTTGAGACCCTCCTGGGAGAGGTGAGTAAGATCTGTGAGAGTCAGTGAAAGCAGTGGTGAGAGGTGAGTGTCAGATGACGGGAGAACACAGCAAGACAACTGAACAAGCCTAGTACTGACCAGCAACGTGGCCAAGATTACTTACGATAACACCAAGATAATCACGTACCAAGATTGCAAGATAACCACGATCAGGCAGAACAAGATAAGAAAATGAAGGATGAGGTGCGCCAAGATAACAGGAAACCACAAACACCCCCAAATAAAATCAACGCAGTCATCTCTGTCATAAATATAACAAGAAAATAATAAATAACACAGCCATTCCAGGAAACGTAAATGATCAAGTATATGTACAGCCCATGTCCTGGTAAACCGTACATACCTTGGTAAACTTAATTGCTATTCCTATAAACAGACATGCAAACTTACATATTCATATAAACTCATCATACATGCCAACGTATAACACTAAATATACTATGTAATGCTCCTCAACATCTTAAGGTAATCTTGCTAGCTACGCATGTGTAAACTTACCAGGTACATACCCAGGTTTACCTGAGTATACAATCCAAACAGCCCAAGTAAATCAGACTCTTTCGTATGAAAGGGAATGTAATATGTACCAAGTTACTTGTCCTGTTCACTGAACACGTAATGGATCACCCTATATAATGTGTACAGTGTGGACAAATAACACAATACAGTGTGGACCACTAACACTACAGTGTGGACGACTCATACTATACAGTGTGGACCACTAACACTGTGCAGTGTGGACGACTCATACTATACAGTGTGAACCACTAACACTGTGCAGTGTGGATGACTCATACTATAAAATCTGCGCAGTGTATACCCATCACCCCGTGCAAGGTACACCAGCATGCACACAATTCAATCTGAATAATATGGGGAATAAACTATATATTTTTTATTACCTTTAATTCATACATGATCACCGATGGCCTTAGCATGAGGGACCAACTCCATCCTTACCTGCAAGAAGATAAAACTACATTAGACAACATCAAGAAATCTGGTTCAGCTCTGTCAACAGACTCGGCTCACAGTTTGCTAAAATTACAGGAAAATACTAATAAAATTTATTCTTGGGAAACAAAATCATATTTGGTGATCATTAAAACATAAAATAATGAAGAAAAATTAAATAAAAAAAGTAACTCAGTCTTTCAATAAAAAATAGATAACTATTCAAATACATACAAAGAGTAAAGAGTTAGCCTTCACCCACTGCAGTAGTAACATGAACACTTGCTCTAGTTACCCCTCGACATTCGTACAACATCAACCGTTTTCTCTAATACTGAGAGCACCAGGCAACAGACAACACGTTCT
Source organism: Panulirus ornatus (assembly GCF_036320965.1). Lineage (NCBI taxonomy): Eukaryota > Metazoa > Arthropoda > Malacostraca > Decapoda > Palinuridae > Panulirus > Panulirus ornatus. The sequence goes on from NC_092278.1 coordinate 24,275,590, forward strand.
TGCAACTTACCAATGAAAATCTACGTTGGTGCATCATATACACTTTACTTGCTGCATGAATAACTATGTTGATGCAACACATACTTCCACCTTCCTTACCATAAAAAATAATTATCAAGTTATTAGTAAGAATACGCGTAGGTGCTAAGTAAGCAGTGACTCTAGACGGAAATAATGTGTAAGGTCACTATATAAGATGACCACTAAAATGGCATAATGAATCTACATACGAAAAGACGAGTGAGATGAAGAGAGGAAGCTCCTGTGAATGAAACTAGTGTGTGTGTGTGTGTGTGTGTGTGTGTGTGTGTGTGTGTGTTGCATCATGGAAGCGTCAAGACTAAACAAAACAACGTCGGATGCCAAACAACTTACTGCAGTTAAGGAAACAATGAAAGCATTATGTATTACCCTTGGTTGATGTCCATCTGCCGCTCACAACCTGTACTGCTGATCACAACCATGCTTTCTCTTTACTCTTAGTCCACCACTATCAGTGTTGCCTACTGGTACAAAGGAGAATATTCATCTCGCAGCTTCAGGGCTGCACTTCACGCAGGAGCAGGGAAATGATGGACTCTCATGGAAGATGAGGGTTCTCGACAACACTACAATCCTTTTCGTCCCCTGACAATGATACAGCCTCAGTGACGGTGCTACCACTTGCAGGCACAGTCCGGTAACACATATTCTCTCTGGTAGATAGCCACCCACCTTGGCGGAATGTTGCTGTGCAATGAGTTAGCACATCAGTGGCGGTCAAGTTACTCTCATGTGGCCAAGAATGGTGTTTATTCCTTCTGCCTCACACCCACGTAGCGAGGCTGCTGGCATTCATCAACACACATACAATCTCTCCACAATACAGCACACAACACCCCATCAAAAGTATCTTATATCACTCCTTCCCTGTAAACAGGTTTTCCTGCACTAGCTGCATATATATCTATATCTATATCTATATATATATATATATATATATATATATATATATATATATATATAACCCTATACGAGCTTTTCAGCTGAGCCAATCTGACAAGAAAATTATATTACTTCCACTTCTATACAACCGTGAGTCAGAGCAGTGAATGTGACACAGACATGGCTCATGTGACACATATATGGCTCATGTGACACATGCATGGATCATGTGACACAGACGTGATGATAACAGCTCTTAAAAGACTCGGTAACTTGAGTTCCTGTGACATAATTACTACCTCCGTTATCATCACTGTCAACAACAACATCATTAATATTACGTTTCAATACTATCATTATCATCATCAGAATCAATACTTCTGACGTTATCATCATCATCACCTTGGCTGACAGTCTTTCAACTGTATGAGTGTATGTATCATGTATGGATGTATGTTTGATGTATGTAAGTATGTATGTATGATGTATGTATGTATGATGTATGTATGTATGTATGTATGTATGTATGTATGTATGTATGTATGTATGTATGTATGTATGTACGTATGTATGTATGTATGTATGTATGTATGATGTATGTATGTATGTATGATGTATGTATGTATGATGTACGTATGTATGTATGATGTATGTATGTATGTATGTATGTATGTATGTATGTTATCAAGTGATACACCGTCATCAAGTCGTGAATGTTGGCCTTCAAGCACGAAAAAAAGATTCCGTAAGACTTGTTACTTTCTGTATCTGGAAACACACACGAAAAAAGGTAAGTGAAGATTCTTCCTGGAATTAAACTTCACATATTTATCTATCAGTTATACCCAGACGCAGCAAGTGTGTGACGTCACGAGTGATGGGTAGGTGTAGATGGAGGCAGGTGTAAAGCGTCGTACGTACACAGGGCACACATACGTCCAGGAAGGATCAGTCGGTGTTCCCGCTGCTCGCGGGGGGCGGCCAGCTGGGGGTAGGCCAGATGGTATGGGAAACATGTTATCATTCATCACTTACGTACGACGGTGTAATGTGTGAGGAAGAACATTACCACAGGCAGTGTGGGAACGGCTGCAGACACCCAGCCAAGTTCCCTTCACTCACTGAGGCGCCCCTCAACCCTCCCATCCAACCCTAAGACATCTTTGCTGAAACGACTCTTGGCCACGAGAGTACGACCCCCGGGCTCAACGGTGTAACATGTAGGCATGATGATGGCCTGGTCGTTGACCCGATCCTGAACGACCCTTAACCACTCGACGGCCTGGCCTCTGACGTGACCGTGGAAGGTCAGGTGCAAGACGAGGCCACTGTAGCCAGGGGTCGTAGTGTCACCGTGCTCCAGGGTCGTGCCGTGGTCGCAGTCTTCCTCAGGGGGTTGAGTCTCCTTCAGGAAGGTGTCGGGTTACCCTGATGATGGCTGACGTCAGGGTGGGGCCGCCCTGCCCCTCACTAAGTGATGGTAACTGCTTATAATGTGGGAGTGTAACACTACTCCCCAGTCACCAATGGTTAACTTAAGTGGCTCTCAAGTCCCTCCTCACGCACTCATACCGTCACCCCTGACTTACCCTCCCCAGCCTGCTTCTCACCCCTGACTTACCCTCCCCAGCCTGCTTCTCACCCCTGACTTACCCTCCCCAGCCTGCTTCTCACCCCTGACTTACCCTCCCCAGCCTGCTTCTCACCCCTGACTTACCCTCCCCAGGTTGGCTGTCACCCCTGACTTACCCTCCCCAGGTTGGCTGTCACCCCTGGCTTTCCCTCCCCGGACTGGCTGTCACCCGTGACTTACCCTCTCAATGCAACGTGCCCTTTTAAAAAACACTGGCCCAGTCTCTGAAAATAAGACATGTACCTACAGCTTTAAAGGCACGTTTCTAGCCCCGCCGTAATGACCTGCTTATATTGAGCAAAGCTGTTGGTGAGGGTAAGCTGCACCCAAGCTGATCACGTTGAAGAAATCTATCACAGTGTGTCCGTCTTCCCACACACATCCAGGACATTTCCCACGACGGTTCCACCGCTACATTTTCTGCACGAGTTGGTGTAAGGCTCATGTTAGGTCGTCCGTTTTCTGTGACAGTAAGTAAGGCACTGGACATTCCAGCCCCAAGCTCACTACTCACCAGACCGGCACCTCCCCACAACTCCCATTCATGGAGTACGTGCCTCGTCATAATGCTCTTAGTCATTAACATTGTAGTATTTCATGACATTGAGTATGGCGGTTCGAACCTAGTGGACGACTGCATGACATTTGACCTGATCATAGGTCAGGTCAAAGGTAGTGCCACGATGGTCAAGGGTCGTAACGTAATGTTCAAGTTACTATCAAATTCATGTTGAGTATATACAGTGTAGCAGTATAAGGACGATATAATGTTCCACAATATCACTTGAGGTCAAAGGTTACAGTATCAATGTAAACCATCATTATCGCTGTACGTCCCTCCACAGCACGGCAGACATCTGGCCTTCATCATCCTGCTCACCTCTGGCCTGATGCAGTCAGGTTTGGCGGCCGGATATACTCGCACAGTATGACCACACAGCTGCAGTCCATTTCCTTTCAAGCTTTAAGGAACCCGGGGTCACCAAAGTGACTTAAATCTAGATATGGATGTATTAACCTTGCTGAGGTCCAGATTTCTAGTTTCCAATTCAAATCTTTGATTACAATTTCTACAATAACTCTATATTGAGTCACCTGAATAAGTTTAATAATACATAAAAGAATACAGTACTTGACTATCCATACCTATAGTTTACAGCTGCCTTCTAAATGACACTATCCTTACTTGCATCACTTTCCAGTAACATTATCTAAATATACAGATCATCTGCCGATCTGCTACCTATGGAACACACCCCTGCAGTTCGTCTACAGGCCAGGTATATTATCTACCTTGTAACAGTGCATCTCATCTCGTAATACTTAGATGACAAAATAAAAATCGGATTGTGACTACAATAATAAAATCTTGTTTCTAATACGTGGCGGATCACACACACACACACACACACACACACACAAGACGAGTGTTGGATGATTCACTCGACTCTTACCGGACCACCGACTCCCAGCACCTTGTACCTCCACACTCTCAAGTGGGACCGATAATGGATCATCCTACAAAGTAAAAAATAAGTGATCAAAGTATTAACGGAAGTAATGTATCAACGGGTAAAAAAAAAAAAAAAGAAAATTGATATAAAAAAAAAATACACACAAGACTTCCCAAGAACCTAACAAAAAGGTTTCCCCTGAAAAACTCGTCTAATGACTGGGGCTGAAGAAAACGAGAGTTGTTTCAGAACACGCGAAGGACGTTACATACTGAGCAAATTTCTCGTGAACCTGAAAACTGTACAAAACCTGGTCAGATGTGAATCATCACATAACACCATCTTTACGTCTGCATCTGTTTATTAAGGTATAATGCGAAGCACCAAGTTAGGCTGACTCACCAGAGTCTACCCAACAATAATAACTCAAGTAGAAATTAAACTATATATAACATAATGAGGATCAGACCGCGAGACATCCACTATGACCACCATGTCAGTGTATCATAATACGACAATGATGCTGGCATTGGCTCACTCAAACAACCAAACCAATCACTAAACCTTCTCATCCAACTTGGTGTTCTCTTCCAAATGACTTTCTCAAGTCTAACGAGACACGTATCATGCTGCTATACACAATACTGGGAGGACTGGGGCAGTAAGGTTCACTGATGTACTTACTTAAAAAGCACCATCACGAGGGAGAATCTTTAAGTTAACCATAAAAATATCAAAACAGCATCACGATCGGGGTCCTGCCTTACACTTCTCCAAGTATGACTTGACCGCCAACATAACATTCTCCACTACTTAGCAACTCTTCTACCAACATCCTCTCGACACTTCAGATAAACCTACATACTTTATGAATCTAGAAAATGTAAACATCTGAGCAAGGAGGGAAGAGGAAAGAATTAGAGGAGGCTAGGAGAAATCGGGTTAGGTTAGTTTTCTATCATGGCCCTTATTCTGGCCCACAGAAAATGGTATATTTCACCATAGTATGTTACACCAATCTAGATTTACTGTGTGCCATATTTGTTCGACTGTCGGCCGTATATGGATGGCGCTCTCCTTGTTCCCTGAGCGTTCGTTACACCATCAAGGACTTTATGAACCACCTCACATATGAATGGTACTGGAACACTGCATACGAACTTAACGAACATTGTGCGACTACATTAATGTTGTATGTGCTATGCTCCATTGCTAACACTGCCGGATTACAATAATGTATGAATAATTCCCCATCGTACTGCTGTTAACACTACTGCATTACACACGTTTATAACCATCGACCGATTATAATTAATCAAGAGAGTTACCAATGAACGTCCCGATTAATCGTTATCCTACTGAAACTATGGTCCGGTAAGAAACAGCCCCAGGTAGAGAGAGAGAGAGAGAGAGAGAGAGAGAGAGAGAGAGAGAGAGAGAGAGAGAGAGAGAGAGAGAGAGAGAGAGAGAGAGAGGTAAAGGCCTTGTGTGAAAGTAAAGGTCACTGGCTGTTTGGGGAAAGATGTTTAAAGGCATAGCAGACGCAACGGTGTTGCATGGATGAGAGTCTAGGAACGTGAATGCAAATGAAGGTAATAGGCTGGACGTATTGGAAAGCAAATGGCTGAGGATATCATGTGGTGCGAGGGGTAATGATCACTTAAGGAATGACAGCATAAGAGATGGGCGAGGTAATACACGGAGTATGAGAGAGGGGGCTGGCCAGGCTGTGCTGAAATAGTTTGTACATATGGAGAGGATGAGTGATGAAAGGTTTAGATAATCTATGTTTCAAAAGTTGTGGAACAATGAGTGCGCGAAAACCAATAACGAGATGGAAGGATGAAATGAAGGAGGCTTTAGGGCACCGGGGCCTGAACATTCATGCAGGAAGGTGCGAGGCGAGCAAGTAACTAACAAACCGGATCGACGAGGTAAATGGGAAGCGATGATGTGTTGTGACTGGGAGGAATAAGGGTAGATGAAGCCGAGTGTAAGACTTGGCTGTGGATGGTGAGCGCTGGTTTCATTACACATAACAATCAGAGAGAGAGTGGATGTACCCACATGAGGCCGCTGCTCATCTGCACGTGACGGTGCCTCGCTAAGGCGGGAAAATAAAGTTGATACATCGCTGTATCAACACCGGCGGCACACCACCAAGCCGATGGTGACTCAAAAACGCATCACTCAATCGGTCAACCAATTACATGTCAAGATTTAGTTACCATCAATCTGGGTGCCAACCACATGACGAGGAGAGAGACAGAGAGGTTGAGGGACGTGCCACCGTGTGTGTGTGTGTGTGTGTGTGTGTGTGTGTGTGTGTGTGTGTGTGTGTGTGTGTGTGGGAGAGTGTGATCGATACACAGTGATTAAGGATTAGTGGCTCTGCACGTCAACTCAATCATTAATCTCCAGTACTAGCAACATCTCCCCTCCCATCACTCCTCTCTCTCTCTCTCTCTCTCTCTCTCTCTCTCTCTCTCTCTCTCTCTCTCTCTCTCTCTTTCTCACCACACAGAACAACAATAATACACTGACATACCAACCAGTAAAACTTCAATCCGGCTTTGTGTGTGTTCTGCAGCCAGAGAGGTTAAGGGAGATGTGCTTCAGGGCGCCCGCTTCAGTAAGGTTTGTGGGAGGCCAAGCGTTGGCCACCCTGTCGTACGTTCACTGTCGTTAGGCACCCCCACCCCCCACGTCTCGTTAAGCCACCCTACTACACTGTCTCGTTAAGCCCCCTACAGCACGCTCATTCTTAAGCCACAACGATCAGCTTCGATTTACCCACTGGAGGAAAAAGAGTATTCCCACGTAACACATATTGATTACCTGAACACGAACCTTGGCTTGTGTGGCCCAAGGCCATACCATCATATCCAAGGGTCGTACTATCCTGCTCAAGGGTCGTACAGTCGTGCTCAAGCGTCGAACTTATGTGCTCATAAATGTAAAATAGCCATGATGAAGGTATCTATACATACCATGGTAGTCTTCCTTAGACACTGGTGCTTCCCCTGTCATAGTCGTCCAATGATCTCTCACAAGTCACCTTCCTAACACAAGGACGAAGGTTCTCTATGTACAGTAGAGCAGCCACGGTCTGCCTGGTCCTGGTCAGCTGTCCTACCAGCTGACAGCAAGGCCAAGGTAAAATGTCAGAGCCACACCCCTACCCCCTCCCTTACTCCCACCTCCTGACACGCAAAGGTTAACATGTAGCTTATGGTGGATGGTGTTCCTGGCTGGCTATGTGGACAAACCCTAAGTTTTCCACATTGGTTGTAAAGGGTCTAACTGCTGGTTAAGCTGGTTAACAAAGGAGGGCATTACGTGGCAAACGAGGGTCATCTCGAGAACCACTGCCTCTTGGGTCATCAAATTTGCAGAGTGCAATTTCCCCGGTGATTCCCTGAGACTAGCAACGTAATCTTGCCTTTACCTCACGTGGCTTTCGAGGTCTCATCTCTATCCTAACAATCCCTCTGGGACCATACTGTTCAGCGATACTGGGAAGACCAAATTCTGAAATCTCATGTTTTTCGTTTCCCACAGAACATTAATTCTTATCTGACAAATAGGTAAAAATAACTCGAAATTATAAATATAGCATTAACCATTATTTTCCCTAGCCTCCCAGGTCAAAATACATACCCAACAGCAATTCTACGGACCAATTTTCCGACTTCTTCAGGCCTGAATTTTGAATTACACAAAATAGCGACTTAATCCGACCTTCAGGATCCGGCCTAATGTGAACACTTGACTGCCACAGACTGAGGCATAATACTTCCAGGTGGAGAGTTAAGAACGTTGGTTCCGGGAAGCTGTCATTATACAGCTTTAACATCATAATGTACATCACACTCCTCCTGCTCCTCACACTGCGACCTCCGTGCTTCTCATGTCTTGCCTGGGACAGTCGCCGGGATGGGATCCCTCAGTGTGCGGGTCGAGATCCAGCCAGGCCTTTCAGTGTGTGTGTGTGTGTGTGTGTGTGTGTGTGTGTGTGTGTCCACCCCTCCCCCCAACCTGTGGCAACTTTCCCATACTTGACGTTCCAGGAGTGGGGTGGGGGTGTGGGAGAGTTGCCATGTGCCACCTGGGGACCTCCTGGCATCGACACCACATCGCTACAGAGACGCGCGAGGGATCGACGTCGACCTTCACCACATACGACATCACGAGACGCTAAGCTAAACTCAGATAATCGAGGAAGCCAATGAGACACGATCAACTGGAGGGGCGTCAGGGCAGAGCGTCGCGTGTCTCCAGCCCAGACGACCACTCCACCCACCCTGATGGCCGGGGGTAGCACGACGCACACTCGAGTATGAACGACGAACAAAACTTCCATGATCCTCGAGCCGGGTGGGGCAGAGGGAGAGGCTGGAAGTAAGCGCACATCTGGGATGAAGAAACCAGAACGAGGAATGAAGATGTGGTGAGACGGTGTGAGGTAAGATAGGAGGCCTTGGAGAGGGGGAAGGGGGGGATAGTGGGGTGAACATAAACATACCCAGGTGTGGGCAGCTGTCCCCCGCCTCCCCCACCACCCCAGCACCACTCCCCCACCAGCCGAGCCCCAGCACCACTCCCCCGGTCAAGAGGGAACAACAGATGGCGTCGACGGGAGACGGGTTGCTCCACCGTCCACAACGCACGGTAATCCCCCGAGCAAATCCACCCGATTGCAAGTAAATCCCTCACGGGCTCACAGCCAATGGGAGATTTCGCCTTGAATCTGTGATCAGTAAAGAGCCAGACGTGAGCCTCCGCCCCTCTTACCCATCCTCACAAATCCTTCCATCAAAGTGTACGAGTCTTCTGTACACCTTCTGACTGCCCGGACCACGCAAGATATCCAGACCGACCCACCCACCCACCACCTACCTGCTGGCCGACATCCTAGCCAGATAGTGGTCGCTTCCATCAACCGACTCTCTTAGCAACGATCAAGGGAACCTTTACCCCTTGCCCTTGATGCTGTGACTCTCCATCCACCACATTGTGGTTGATGCCTGGCTGGCCGCTACACTAGTCCGCCACTACATTGTGGTTGATGCCTGGCTGGCCGCTAAACTAGTCCGCCACGGAACATACCAATCCGGTATTTCCGGATCCTCATACAGTCCCTCTGATCTGCGAAGGGCAGGGACGAGGCCACACTGTGTGTGTGTCAGAGAGAGAGAGAGAGAGAGAGAGAGAGAGAGAGAGAGAGAGAGAGAGAGAGAGAGAGAGAGAGAGAGAGAGAGAGAGAGAGGAGCTGGCAGTTACAGGTGTGAGATAAGATGTAGCAGGAGAGAGAGCGTGTGGTCAGGCAGGACTGCCCTAATCTCTCTAGTCCCGCCACACACCACCACACTCACATGGCTCTGCTTAACACTAGTCCAAACTGATCTCACACCCTCACATGTTCCCACATGGTCAAGGGACTGAGAGGGAAGAGTAGCGGAGGCTGACGTAAGGATATGTAAAGAACTGAATGACGAGTTCAAAGGTACTTTCACAGCAGAAGACATTATAGCCCTAACATCAGTGAGATGTTACGGGAAGAAGGTATATGACAGCGGTAAAATGACAAAAACAACAACGAGGTCTTGGCCTATATAAGCCTCATAGTCCTGGTGAAATTGGTCTGTACGTGCTCATGATGTACGGAGATACACTTGACAAACTACCTGAACGGTTTGGTTAAGATCTCGCGAGAGAAAAGGCCATGGGAGTAGACGACGGTAAGTGTCACATCTGTTTACAAGAACGAGACCAACAAAATGCACCTCACCACAGTCCCAGCTTCCTGAAGGGTGGGCTACTCTATTAAATCAACCTGAGACCAAACAGATGATTTCTTACTGATGAGAAACTACCTACCTATGCGGACTGTCTGTATCTGGACTGCCAGAAGTTGAAACCACGTCACAGAGGAAGGAGTCTGGGAAAGCTCCAGCCAGGAATAAGGGGGAGACCCCTTTGATGATCTTAGTGACTAGAAGGGATCAAAGCGCATGCTTATGTTTCTGCGAAGCCTTCTCGAAATGGGTTGAGGTCAATTGTGGCGTGCCGCAGCGCTATATCCTGAGACAAGTGTCCTTCTTGATCTTCGTGAATGATTCGTCATAAGGTGAGGGCTCGTACCTGCATATGTTTACAGATGATCCCAAGGTCATGAGGGATGCAAAAAACGTGGAGGGACTGCATGGAGTTCCAAGGGGACCTACACAAACTCCAAAGTTTGTCTAACAAATGGTTGATACAATTCAACCAAATGAATGTTCAGTAATGAGCGTGGGACACATCAAGAAAAGCCCTTAATATGAATACTATAAAGCGGTAAATAGCTGCAGGATTCTGTGGGAGACGGACTTTGAATTCGACATCGTCCCTAATTCATCTCAGATTCTCATCTTAAGAGAATAGCGAAGGAAGGAAGTGTCTGCTGCAAATATTACTTGTGCATTCAAGTGCATGTACAAGGAAAAACTGAACAAGTTGTTCACATCCTATATCAGGACAAAACTAGAATATGCTTCTCAAGTTTGGTTAACGCACTTAAAGAGGCGCAAGGAACTAATAGACAAGGTCAAGGGAAGTCAACCATGATGGTATCAGAATCATGAGAGCTGTAAGATCAGGGAAGGATAAAGGCATTAACTTTATCCACCATGGATGTGGCAACAGTGAGGGATTATATGATCACAACCTTTATCCACCATGGAAGTGGCAACAGTGAGGGATTATATGATCACAACCTTTATCCACCATGGATGTGGCAACAGTGAGGGATTATATGATCACAACCTTTTCAGTTTTAAACCAGCTTAATGACGCAGACACTGACCACTTCTTCGAAAGATGCAAGGACAGTACAACTAAACATAATCTTAAATTAAGCAAGAAACTTGCTAGACTAGATGGAAAGAAGTTCCTTTATGGTAAAAGTTTTGGATGAATGGAATAAATCGAGTTATAAGGCAGTGAATGTGTACGGTCTTCTGTTCATCAAGTTGTATGATAATGGAGAATGTTCAAGGAATGTACTCACACAACACTAGACAGGTATTTAACATGACACACACACTTTTCCATACATGAAAGTTGTTCCTGATCTACAATACGCGAAGGAGTAAACAAATACGTGGAGTAAACCAATACGTGAAGTAGTAAACAAATATGTGAAGAGTAAATAAGTACGTGAAGGAGTAAACACATACGTGAAGGAGTAAACACATACATGAAGGAGTAAACACATACGTGAAGGAGTACACACATACGTGAAGGAGTACACACATACGTGAAGGAGTACACACATACGTGAAGGAGTAAACACTGAAAAAAAAAGAAGTGTAGAGCGAAGGCGAGAACCTCAAGGAAGCTGATGATGTGGTACTTGGAGGAGGAGAGGCCAGTAATGTGGCCACAATGTACGTTAATGTCACGGCACTCAGACGGCTGTGTGTGTGTGTGTGTGTGTGTGTGTGTGTGTGTGTGTGTGTGTCAGACTTCAGTTGATAACACGAACCTTGCAGTTCATTCGAAGTAATTCACCCGAGAGAGAGAGAGAGAGAGAGAGAGAGAGAGAGAGAGAGAGAGAGAGAGAGAGAGAGAGAGAGAGAGAGAGAGACGTCGACTCACCCATCTCTCTCACATTCGTATCTCTCTCTCTCTCTCTCTTGCACTTTCTTTCCTTTCTGTCTCCCTCTTTAACGCTTTTACTTCGTACCTCTCTCTCTCTCTCTCCTCTCTCTCTCTCTCTCTCTCTCTCTCTCTCTCTCTCTCTCTCTCTCTCTCTCTCTCCCTGGCTAGACACCAGGGCCGCAGACTCCTCAGTAAAAACTAGTGAGTGAACTTATGGGTGGGTGAGTCTTCTGGGAACACGACAGTAACGGCATTAAGGCCGCCACCAGCTGCCCCAACACGCTCGCCTCCAGTCAGTGCTATACAACATTTACTCTAATTTTCTATTTAAAATAATATAGAAATATATACATGTCACGCCATATTATGTTATTTTTCAATACAAATAATTCTAAATGTACATAAATCACATGCAAAAATGGTGTAAATTAAGTTGCACAGCGAGATTGTACAATGATGAACATTTGCTGTACAAGACGAGATGTGTTTGACACACACACACACACACACAATCTTTCCCTCCTCCTGCAAGGCAAAACCACAGCGAGTGGAGACTACTACAAGGTCGGAATCCTGCAACACTTGTGCCAGCGGACCGACTTTATCACCCCTAGCCTGGCGAGGGCTGCACCAGTGGAACGTGTGAGTGGCAGTCTTCCTTCAACTGACCAGACATGAACAACATGCTGAGCTGTGATGTTCCCTACCACTCCACCACACTGATGAACAACATGCTGAGCTGTGATGTTCCCTTCCACTCCACCACACTGATGAACAACATGCTGAGCTGTGATGTTCCCTTCCACTCCACCACACTGATGAACAACATGCTGAGCTGTGATGTTCCCTTCCACTCCACCACACTGATGAACAACATGCTGAGCTGTGATGTTCCCTACCACTCCACCACACTGATGAACAACATGCTGAGCTGTGATGTTCCCTTCCACTCCACCACACTGATGAACAACATGCTGAGCTGTGATGTTCCCTACCACTCCACCACACTGATGAACAACATGCTGAGCTGTGATGTTCCCTTCCACTCCACCACACTGATCACATCATCAACACCAACTTCCTCTTTAATGTGACCCACATCAACAATCAAAAAAGAAAACGTAGAATTACATCACAGCTTTATTATATAATGCTTTAACGTCTACAATGCATCACAGAACCAAATTATGAGTTCTTTGATGTATACAAAGAACCAATTCATGAGTTCTTCAGTCAACACAAAGCATCAAAGCGCGCGAGTCAAAAGTGTTTTGATTAACACAAGAAAGGTGTTACCTACACAGGGGTATGGCAGGAAATACCATTCATATAATATTAACACAAGAAAGGTGTTACCTACAGGGTATGGCAGGAAATACCATTCATATAATATTAAACACTTCAGTGTTACGTTTCATGGCTAAAGGTGCCACCTTCTTCAAGTTATGAGCCAGATTAACTTCTATTATAAACCATTTAGTAAAAGCCATAAATTTCATATTTAAGTTAAGGTTGTTAAACCACTCAATTCTTTAAGTGCAGAGACACTAATGTATAAAGTATTATAAGTATCTGATGTTGAGCCAGCAAGTTATGAACCAAGGTTACGTTGTAGGTTATAGTGACTCCCGACCACGAACGGGCAGGTTATAGTGACACCCGACCACGGACGGGCAGGTTATAGTGACTTCCGACCACGGACGGGCAGGTTATAGTGACTCCCGACCACGGACGGGCAGGTTATAGCGACTCCCGACCACGGACGGGCAGGTTATAGTGACACCCGACCACGGACGGGCAGGTTATAGTGACTCCCGACCACGAACGGGCAGGTTATAGTGACACCCGACCATGGACGGACAGGTTATAGTGACTCCCGACCACGGACGGGCAGGTTATAGTGACTTCCGACCACGGACGGGCAGGTTATAGTGACTCCCGACCACGGACGGGCAGGTTATAGCGACTCCCGACCACGGACGGGCAGGTTATAGTGACACCCGACCACGGACGGGCAGGTTATAGCGACTCCCAACCATGGACGGGCAGGTTACAGTGACTCCCGACCACGGACGGGCAGGTTATAGTGACTCCCGACCACGGACGGACAGGTTATAGTGACTCCCGACCACGGACGGACGGCTTGAGTGGAGAGTGAGCGATGGTAGACAGGCGACACAAGACCAACATCAGGGAACATGTAACAATGCCAACCACTGGTAGTTCCGTGTCAGTCACTAGGCCAGCGTGTACACTACGCTCACACAACGAAGTACACTGTACTCTCTCTCTCTCTCTCTCTCTCTCTCTCTCTCTCTCTCTCTCTCTCTCTCTCTCTCTCTCTCTCTCTCTCTCACAGTAAAGGAGGTGGATACACGTGTGTGTAGAGCAGAGGCAAGTGTCTGGTGAGGTACGGTCAAGGAAGTGATTTAAAGTACTGTTCTGGTCAGTCCCTCCTGATCCTGATATATAAACAAATATATTGTTGCTGTTGTTGTATTATAAGGAAGATCATAATTACTCTAATCTCCTTATCTTCAGTGTAAAACGACATACATTCGCTCACAATATCTCTCTGATGACTGGCCTATGGCGCCAACCTTCTTTGCGACATTCGTCACTGTACACACGTTACACCACTGCCCACAGACATGGCTACTAACCCTACGTGTTTGTGACGAATACCTAGGCCCACCTCGCCTGACTCAGGTTCGTCGAGAGCCCGTAATGTGTTCCCAAGCGTTAACGTATGACCTGGCAAAACAGAATGATCAGACCCTCGATTTCAACTGTACGACCCTTCGATATCATGACCTAGCTTTTGACTCCACCCATATGGGTCAGGTCAAAGGTCACGCCATCCTACCCAAGGGTCGCACCAAGGTGGTAAAGAGGATTTAAGTAACCCAACTGTGTTCTTCCTTGAGTGTGTGGTGCCAGCGCGTGAGGAAGACCTCATTACTGCCATGATGTGAGGAAGACACCACATGCTTCACAAACTCTAAACCTAACATCAAAACAAACGACTCCTGCCCTCCCCGCGGCTATCGTCGACATGGATCACCTCCTCACACAGATGGCTTAAGCTCAACGACAGATACCAAACCCAACACTCAACGTAGCCATGCAGCTTGATCAACTGAAGAAGACGTGCTTAATATCTGGCGTCGGTCACACCCCACAACAAAAGCCTCCACAAGTGGTAAAGATACTGAAAGAAAAGATGGAGCGAAAAAGGGGTTGTCAGAGGCCATCGCCAACATCAACAAAGTTGACCAGATCAACAGAAACAGTTAAGTATTAAACTCCACCGCTACTAAGGACAGATTAATGTTGGAGAGGCACTGATCTCCTCCACGGCCCGGACAGTGCTGGAGAGACACATCTTCCTCATCAAGATCTGAGAAGTACTGAAGACAATCATCTCCCAAGTGCTTGAATACTGTTGCTGAGACACCTCCCCCATCAAGGCTCGGGAAGTGTTGGAGAGAGTTACATCCTCCACCACAGTATGGGTAACGTTGGAGAGATATCTCCCTCACTCCGGGTTGTGTTGGAAAGAGTTACATTCTCTACCATGGGCCTGGTCGTGTTGGAGAGACTTATCTCCCACACTACGCACGAACAGTGCTGAAGAAGCGCTGATATCCCCTACCGAGGGTTGGCCAGTGTTGGAGAGCTATCTCCCCCACCAAGTACTGGCCAGTGCTGAGAGAAACACATCTCCCTAACAAGGACCGGCAGTTGGGGCATATTCAACTCCCATCATGAGGCAAGTAATGGTGGAGAGAAAGTTTTCTCCCCAACAAGACACTGAAATTGCTGAAGGATAATGATCTCTCCACCATGATCATGAAAGCAATGGAGAGACCATTCTCTTGCCCAACATGACCCAATCAGTGTTGGAGAGACAGCTATCTCCTCCACCATGGCTACAGCAATGTTGGAGGGCCAGTTATCTCCCCCATGACCTGGGCGGCCGACACACGGCTGATAACACTTATCAGCTGAGTGCCACTTTAGACCAACTGTTGACAACAGGTAATTTAATCAACCACATTATGTTTAACAACTGTCCCAGGATAGTTGGGGTCATTTCGACTCATTTGTTGTTTATTGGTAATTACAAAGTAAATGACTCACGTAAGATGGTTTTAAACACTGAGATCATCATTAATAATTGTCTAACCACAGTTTAATTAATACCAGTAAACTTGACGGTCATTTGGACCTAGTTCAATCACTCCTAATAATATTAACGATCGTCTTCACCAATCCTACCTAATCACTAGTCGTAAGCTGGACCATCGTCTGCACCTGGCTAATCCTCCTGACCAATATGATATGACCCTGGAGCATGTTTGCTTGACCTCTGACCTGACCCGAAGGTACCATAACTGGGGGAGTCTGTTGTGTGGTAAGGTGATGCCACGGGCAGTGTAAGGCGACCTCAGTGGTAGTGTGAGGCGACACAGAGAGATGGCGCTGGACTACACACACGTCTCCCTGGAGAGCTGTTTCTCTCTGCAAAACATCATCACAAAGTAAATGGTTAACTTCTTCCAGAACACTACACCAGTGAGGGAGAGCGTGGTGTGTCAGGGATGTTAAGTCGTGTGTAACGACCTGCCTAGATTTCAACGAGAATGTTAGGTTTGTAGGTGGACTGCCTGAAAGCATTTGACACTACGATACAGGAGGCTGGCAGAGAAGATGGATCTCCAGGAAGCAATATGGGCGAGACTCTTTTGATAAACAGATTATCTTACAACCCCTAACGCCAACAGCAGTTACCCTCGAAACCTAATCATCAGGGACGAACACGCAGTAAAAAGGATCAATACAGCGTCATCGACCCATGCATCCGGTCAACACTCACTCTCATCCTACTGCTGCTGCTGCTGCTGCTGTCCTCAACCTCTGTCTTATCATAAGGTCACGCCTACGTACAACTGTCTGTGTTCATCCCCATCTAAACCTACGACTCATCTGTCTGTTCGCCTGTACGTACAATCATCGCCGTATGTGTCATCACTGTCTACACCCAGCATCTTATCTGTTTGTTTGTCCGTCAATAAAATCATTTCTGTATCAGACAGTTCTATGCTCATCTCGACCCTCACATCTCATCCGTCTAACCATGTGTGTGTGTGTGTGTGTGTGTGTGTGTGTGTGTGTGTGTGTGTGTGTGTGTGTGTGTGTGTGTGTGTGCCTCTATGTTTTTTACAAGACATTTTCGTCTGAAGGGATAATGAACTAAAACTCTCAAGAGTCCAAGACAACATGACATAATGTCCACCTTTGCCAACCCGAGACCCAAGACACTTAACACACTTCTAAAAACACACTTGACCACAGGAAACACATTCAACTATACGTAAGCACAGAACCATCTCAACTGAGATCACTGTACAACACTGCAAGACACGCTTTTATATGCAGTCTGCTTAAAATGAGATACAATTACACAATTTCTGACACATATACACTATGCATTCAACACTAGATACAGAACAGTTAACGTTTGAAACACTCAACAAAATACAATACAATACAATATCTACAACTACAAAACACAATATCTAGACAACAGTAGAGAAACGCAATGAACGGAACTTGAAACATTTTAAATGAGTGAACAATACCTTAGCACAACAAGGGACTTCAAAACTAGCAAGACTGAAACCTGAATTATATCAATAAACACGACTGTGAACAGCATAACACGATGAACATGAATGAGAAGAGTGAACAAGACTGAGAACACTGCAATCATGATATATGTTGTTCTGGGGGGAGAGCAAGGGTGCAGGTGGTCAGTGTAGGAGCGGGGAGACACTTCCTCTACAGAGGATATCATGTTTAATGACAGTAATGTGTGTGTGGTGGGGGAACACTGTGGTGTGGGACGCGAGGGTACGTGGGAAGGACACATCTAATAATGGTTTATGACGAGGTTATGTGTCGGAGGAGCGTCACAGTAGCTCGAGCACCTCATCTTAGTGACAAGAAAGGGATAGTAAAGCGAATGGCACATCCCTACCCACCGCTCTACGTAGCCAAAGTATGAGCTCGTAAGTTCAATCAGGAAAATTTCTCTCGTTAAATAGTGTCGCAGGAATCACTAAGGAGGCTCAAACCTGACGAAATCTGTAACAAATCTATATGCTTCTCAAGCTGAAAGGTTTGTTTTGCTTTCTCATACACGAGTTCCAAAGATAAACTATATCATTATGTGTCTGCCTCTTACTGAGGTAGTCTGTTTGTTTGTTCTATAACTTCATAGTCGAGAAATTTCAGAGCACATCAGCATGCAGTCTCCATCCCTGTAATTTCATGTCTGTTTTTGTTTACTACATGTTAACCTTCCGTGAAGCACATCTTGAGTGTAACACTCTCAAAGTTATCTAGAACTCTGGACATTTCTTCGAGACCTTCCTGGAGAAAATGATAGAACTGGTGTTTATAAGGTTTATTTCCGAGTGATAAATAATGTAGCATTACTTTGCATTTGCCAAAAATGTAATCGTCTTACTACGTCATGTTTTAGAAAAGATATAAAAACCTTCTATGATATATCCTACTAATGAACAGAATATACTGTGATGAAGTTGTTTACACCAAAGCATAACAAACTAGAAAGTTGTATGGTAGTCGCCAGACTTGGACGACACATGAATGTGCAACGCTATAATGACACAAGAGTACGTGTAAACAGAGATAAGCAGAGGACTCTCAAATACCCCAAATAAACTTTACTATATCTTTATTACTAGAACAATCTGCCTTATGTGATTCCCATAATACGAGAAAAATAATCAAAAATGTTACCAATAAAAAAAAATAATGTCGGCCACGGGCATCTTAGAAAATGATGTACCGTTAATATCGTGCGTGAGTGTAGCACGAACAGGCCGGCGACAGCAGCACCCCCTCATCACAGAGCTGGTGCCGGGCCTTCGTCATCAAACGCGACGTTCACCAACCCACTATCCAAGTGGGCCTGTATGAGCGCCATGCAATGCACTTGTGTCCAGAAGTCGGTCAAGGAATCCATCGGCTGCTGACATGGGTCGTCCTCAGCTTCGACTACTTCAGAGGTGGGCTCCACAGGCGAGGGCATCTTCTGGATAATGTTGCGGAATGTGTCACTTGGGAGGTTGGCAGACCAAGCCAGCCCATGGAAGGCTTCTGCATCTGTAACGTTTACGTTCTTGGTAATGACTCCTAGTTCTGTCAGGCACTTATAAATCACATGCTTTCTTGCCCTGGGCAAGCCCTTGTTCTGGCAGTATTCATAATAGTGGTAAAACAGGTCTGATGACAATACAGAGACCTCACTGGTGAGCGTTAGCACCAGATGCTCCTCGAAAAATATCCTGAAGTTTTGTAACCGTCTATATCTACCATCTTCTGACATGCTTGATCCATCTGAGGAAAGAATTCCACATTTCTCATCATCACAGGAGGGGCTTCCCTGCTGAGAGTCCTGCTTATACCTGAGCTTTGGTTTTGAGCGAGACACAGCGTCCACCTGATGAAGCAGCTTATCGCGGCAGGGGTTAAATGCCGCACGACTGAAATTCCCTAGCGTGGCGGGGACATCGCCATTTGCCAGGGGCAGTTTGGATCTTCTTTTATAGTAAGTGTGGTCACTCTGCACGTAACAAATACAGCTGTGCTGCCTGCAGGAGGTCGTAATTGGCCTGCTATAACGATATCTGTTCCATGGTTCTGATTCCTTGTCTTCCGAGGTAGCAAACCCTCCGTCTTCACGAGTGTTGGTGTCATCTGGAGGGTCCTTCTCCCAGGATAGACCCACGTAGGCGTACTTCTGGCCGATGCCCCTAACACCACTCACCCTGGTAGAGGCTCTGATACCCATTCGGGCCAGGAGACGTCCCATGAAAACAACAGATATGGGCTTCTTTTTCATGTGGCGGCAGTAATCTTTGTAGGCTCTATACAGATCCTGCCGCAGCACCAGATCCGCTGAGCATCTAGTGATCTCACAATTCAGGTACAGAAAAGTAAAGAATGATGATTCCTTCTTGGCCATCTTGTGTTCCTCATTCTGAAACTTGAATAGTTTATATTACTATTATCATCATTATCATTACTATCATCATTAACTTGTGTACGAGGCCGTGACCTAAGCTTGGATAATTTTCGGTCAGGTCAAAGGCTATCTTCACTACACACTAAGCTTCACCAACTTAAATCTACTCTACAACCTTATCCTCATTACACCCTTATCGTCACTATATCCTTAGGTTACCTACAACGTCAGTATCATTCTTCCTTCACTTATACATCATTAAACCTGTTGTTTTTTACTACATGGTATCTATACTTAAGCCTTGACCTTAACTGCACCATCTTGACCACATCCTTATCCTCACTATATTTGTATTCTCATTACCCTCGAGGGTCAGGTCAAAGTCTAGTTTCCCAGCACTCTCATAGTCATTACTAGTCATCTTGTACATCCTTTCCCTGCCGTGTACCCGTCATCTTTACTAAAACCCTTCATGGTTATGTCAAGGTTTACTCTCACAACACTCATGATCATCACAATCATCTTCACGGTACCCCTTATCTTCATCACAATCATCTTCACGGTACCCATTATCTTCATTACGCCCTTACGCGTCAGGTCATAAGCTATCTTCACTACATCCTCGTCTTCCCTACACAATTAGACTCACAAGCATAATCATAAATATATAATCGATCATTATTATCATCATCATCATTATAAGACCCAAGGTCAATATGGGACTCCAGCAGTTTCCAGGCTGCAGTCCAGTAAGTAGCATGAAAATGATGGACTCCTTAATATAGAGAAGTTCCTCGATGAGGCAGTAAACTCTCTCCTCACGTGTCATGATATAGCCTCCTCAAGGGTGACATTTCCAATCGTGGTGTAAACAGATGTGATCAGCGTCTGGTGTCAGCCGCCGCCACGACAAACTAAGCCTAGTCCTGCTGGCACTGTCTGCTCACAATGAACAATAATCAAGATATGAAGGAAGGAAGAAATCCCTAGATATAATGACCTAGTGATGATAATAGTCCAGCAAATAATGGGGAGCTACATATAGTGACGATGGTCCAGCATGGAACGGAAATGTGTACATACAGTCAGTCATGTTGGTACAGCAGAGGGCGGGCATAAGGTGTACACTCCTACCTATCCGTAGGGTATGGCGCGGGAGGTCGTGTGTTGCTAGACGTACTAACACATCCCAAGTCTCAAGCATTAAGAGGTAAACCACAGTTGAGGGGGACGGTATACATCAGCTGCTGTGGGAGGCGCGCGTCGTGGTGCGGGCAGATGCTGTGTCGGTAACTTACCTAACGAAGTAGAGCGGGAGGAGGAACGGCGCGGAGGACGGACTACCGTACCTCTGTACCGGGAGGCAGATAGTTGTACCATGCACCTGCAGCAGCTGCGTCCCACACTGGTGGCGCAGCGGCGGGGGTGAGGTGGGAGGCGTGTGAGGGTGTCCGGTGAGGAAGTGTGGCGGGGGGGTCGCACACACGCACGGACATACACCGTTGCGCTCCGCCTCAGGGATGGGGGGGTTGACGCACCCTCCACACGGGGGAGCAGAGCCCCCCCTCTGTACCATCCGGGGGACGGCAGAAGTGCTGCCGTGGTGCCAGGACGGGTTGCCACGACGCTCTGCTGCCACCGGGGAGTGACTAAACATGTGCACCGGCGGGGAGTTGCCATACATGTGCACCGGTGGGGAGATGCCGTGGCAGAAGCGATGCGGGAATTCGTCACGGTGGTGGCGTGGTATGGGAGAGGGGGAGGTGCTGTTGCCATTGATGCAGGGCGCTGTGTAGGCCTGAGCAGCGCGGCGCTGCGGCGGTGTCGGTGGTGACGACGGGGCAGAGAGCCGGCGGGCGGGCGGGTCTGCTGCCGGCAGGAGGTTGTCGTACAGATCCATAACACCGCCGCCAGTCCAACACGAGGAAACGAAAGCAGCAGCCAGCGGCCTCCTGGAGGGGCACCCAGACTCGCGCTAGGCCTGGTGGCACACCCTCGTGGCTCTCCCCATCATCATCTCCACCACCATCACCACCACTCTCTCCATCGCCATCCTGCACCCGCAGCGCCAACAATAACGCCAGCAGTCATCACCAACACTACAACACCATCAGTGACACTGGGTCCAACACTGTATTATGATGCTAATACTTCAGCCACCAGCACCACCTGACCATGTTCCTCAGCACAGTCTACCTCCACACATCACACACTGGACATCAGGATCTTACATGAAAATGTCTCACTGAAAAACCTTCTCCATAACTGTATAACAATTCAACTTTTAAACTTGCTTAACGTAATGTTGCAAAATGAAAATTCTGTTTGCTTGTTTTTTTATATTAGCAATACAAAAATATATATTCGAAAAAAAAGATATTATCTTTCGGCACGAATCTACCAGCGATTCATGATGGGGTAAAACATACATACCTCATAAATGTTTACCTCTACACACTTACTGGACAAAGTTCAAACCAATCGGAATCATCAGGTCTCGGAACCTGAACATTAAGACTTGCCTCACTCTCCTGCCCACAATGATGATGCTAGTTCTCTCTTCCTCTTCTACAGACATTACTCCAGCTTCAGCCTTGAATGTGGCTGCTTGTATCACTCCGCCGTTCGCTAGTGTCCGCAATACGCGACACTCCATTAGCGTGTAGCCAAGATAGGCCAGGGCGGACATTTCCTCCCTTAAACTGCAAAACTTTGCAACATCCTTAACATCTTCCCCAAGTCTTCACTAACATCTACCACCAGCTTTGCCATCTCCACAAAAACATTATTTTTCTACTCTTCTCCACCTGGACATGATTCCCTGCTGGCACGACACGTATGGAAGATTCTTAAACATTATATGTGAAATCGTTAAGCGCGGTCACGTGCAATAAAAGGTGAACATCATGTAAACGTCCGGACAGGATCTAAGACTGCACCAAAGTGTAAGTAATCGTCGTCACAACACCGTGGAATGCACGGTGTTCAACTCTAAGCCTCTGAACACGTACTACAAAACGCACCAGACCTGCCAAGAACTTTTAACAAAGGAATTAATACGAAGGATTTTAAAAAGTTAAAATAAAACATATTTGCAATTAAATCATTCAAAACATATCTTAACATGTTGTATTCCTTTCGGAAACCGAACAAATTAAACACGTCATAATCTCAGTAGACACACGCGAGTGTAGGAAGGGTCACACATCCTCTACATGCTGAGCATACCACACATAACTCCACAATACGAGCCACTGGTAATGTCGCCTGACACACCACACAACTCTGAAGCCTGATCTCATGCCACTAACTAACTACGCCAGTCAATCTTTGTGTCCGATACTCAGCCTTGCCAGATTAGAGAGAGAGAGAGAGAGAGAGAGAGAGAGAGAGAGAGAGAGAGAGAGAGAGAGAGAGAGAGAGAGAGAGAGAGAGAGAGAGAGAGAGAGAACTGTAGTATGAGACATATGGTCAGGTGACATAGCTTAGGTCTTGAGACCGTCGTTGAGTGTGGCAATACATGTGTCAGAGCCGAGCCTCACACACATTCACACACACACACACACATGCCAACATTTACCACCACTACATCAACGTCCACCAGCGCCGGTGCCAAGCAACACGGGACACCAACACAAAAACACAAGAATGCCCTCGAAATACAAGGACAGAAATAAACCACACTAAAAAAAAAACAGTGACAAGAAGTCAAGAAAAACGAATCAAACGATTTAATCCTGGCCCGGAAAATGGAAGGAAGGAAGAGAGAGATTTATAATGGGGTGACACGCGTCGGAATGAAAGATAAAAGAGGAACTGGGTCACGAATCCTTGTGTGTGGCGACATACAACGAATTCCTCTGCCATTATTAAGGTGGGAGGAAGGTGGGAACCTGGGCAGGACGGGCTTACATGTGTACAGCAGCAGTACACAACTTCCTCCCCAGGACGCTGGGGGATAAGGTGCAAACCCTCCAGACCATATGCAGAAGCTGGTAATAAAACACAAACATACGCACGAATGGAGGCTCACGACTGTACAACTCCCTCCTCGTCCAGTAAATATGGGTAATTCATTCATTCCACACAAGTGAGGGCCATACGTGCAGTGTGAGTGAGCGCGTATGGAACACCAGGAGCAGGTGTAATAACCTGATACGTTTATCTACAGTTATCTTTGCTGTGTATTACCCACAGAACTCGGAACGAGTCCAGGCTGTTGAGCTGGGTCGTTGGTCAACCCATCTGTTGGAAGCCGCAGGCCGCACGCTCACACATCTTACCACGGCCTCTCTGGTCCGGTAAACTTTGTAATTACGTATGGAGGACCTTCGTAAACGCCTACACTGCACATCCCACAGTGATTCTGATGTTTGCAGGTGAGGTGTTCTTCAGTCTTCGGCCCCAGATGGTCAGGGTATTTCATCCAGCGTTTACCACACCTGATTTGACGGACAATATGACACAGTGGCTTTACTGTGTCAAATCGGGCAATGAAACATCTTCGTCCACTTTCTAACTAAAGTTATGACTCGTGTGAGCGTCAGTGCGAGATATAAGACAGGAAACAAGGGGTGCAGAGTAAGGCATTATGGGTACTGTGTACCTACTGGAAATAGCTTTATTTACAACGTTGTTTATCAACATTGTTTATCCATTTTCTAAATGTACCGTATAATCCCAACTTGTGCACCACGTCATGTGCTATGACACACACCATGGTGACAACCGTCCAAGGTTCCTTCAAGGTTTGTGTACATCACATCAGCATTCTGTTTGTTCCCCAATGCCTCCACAAACTAAGCTCATGAGAGAAATCTCCATGTGTCTGACTCGACCACCAGACGCTAAATGTGCTGAGTGTGGCGACATCTGGGACCCAGGAAAGCAACCAACCAAGTGTAAACAAATCGTCAGCTGGGCCAGGCAGTGAGCCACGAGTCACTAGGTCCCGGGGCCACCCACGCTCCTCCGTCTCGTGTGTTCTGCTCATGATGTAGTCACGTTACTGACGCAACTACGTACTACGCATCACTCTCTCAGGTTGGTCGGGATACAACGTACAGCGAAAAATGTACCTCTACTTTACCAGGTGACATTATTCCTCTGTATTTTTATTATGATTTTTTTTCAGGTTAAATGAACTTTATTGGAAAAAGAGAATTTATGTGGACTGGGGAAAAAGTATTAGATGTAGGTAGATACAGGTGGTAAGCCAGGTATGCGCTACCTCCCAAACACTCGTGAATCACTCCACTGTGAGTGAGGAGGCAACACGTGAAATAATTGTGGTGCACCTGACACCAAGCAAGCAAGCAAGCACAGTGGCATTCTATCTCACACTTACAGACGTGACGCGGAATTACTTTTCCTTTTTTTTTTTAAACGTATCCGAATCAAGACCAACTCGGGTGAAAGAGGAAAGAGGGAGACAATGTGGAAATTAATCGTTGCTCCGCAGATGTGCGTGTGTATGTCGACCTAACTACCTTTCTCGGAAGAAGGAAGAACGAAAGAAGCGAGAGACTTCCACAGCTTACGTGGTCCATGACAAAAATGAGGCATAACAACGGTCAAGCCTCGTGTGGCCGGTCTCCGTACACAAAACTGTGGGAAGCAGCAGCCAGATGCTTGCCTCGGGTCCAAGTCTTGACGGTACAGGCACAGACACTCAAGGAGGCAGCACAAGTGAGAGCAACGGGGCGATCATTTGAAGGGTTACTGCCGTCTCCTTTCTTACGGATGGAGCGCACATAGACACGCTTGCAGGAAGAAGGAAAAGCATTGGCTTTCACACAAGGACGAAACAGGCGAACAAGAACAGTTGAGTATTTGAAGGAGGAAAATTACGTCTCCTTAACCTGGGTAACGTCAGCAGCAAGTCGGCCACCAGTGAAGGCATTGGAGAGTGAAACATGTGGTACAAGAAATACGAAACGAAGGCGATTGACGGAGAAACTTCTGGCATCTTTCACATGTAATCACTCGCCAATCTGCATCACACAGAGAGTTTCAGTTTCAGAGATGTAACACTATTCCATCAAGATAACGGAACACAAGAGGAACACCAAGAACGGAACACAAGAGGAACACCAAGAACGGAACACAAGAGGAACACCAAGAACGGAACACAAGAGGAACACCAAGAACGGAACACAAGAGGAACACCAAGAACGGAACACAAGAGGAACACCAAGAACGGAACACAAGAGGAACACCACAGAGGACAGTAGTTAAAGGCGTGACACAGTACCATCACGTCAGCGACAAATGCACGCGTTCCTCCAAGGTGACATCACGGTGATTATGGGCTACTAAAGTAACAGATGGTGGAGGAGGAGGAGGTTATGGTGGCAGGAGGAGGAGGAGGTTATGGTGGCAGGAGGAGGAGGAGGAGGTCATGGTGGAATACGGAGTCAGACAGTACTGATGGGGTGTCATTAAACATATGAAAGAATATACAAAAATAACCGCGTAGAAAAATTCACATAACCAAAAAAAGACAAAAAAATCTTACGACGTGCCACAGTATAAATCTTACAACGTGCCACAGTATAAATCTTACAACGTGCCACAGTATAAATCTTACAACTTGCCACAGTATAAATCTTACGACGTGCCACAGTATAAATCTTACAACGTGCCACAGTATAAATCTTACAACTTGCCACAGTATAAATCTTACAACGTGCCACAGTATAAATCTTACAACGTGCCACAGTATAAATCTTACAACGTGCCACAGTATAAATCTTACAACGTGCCACAGTATAAATCTTACAACGTGCCACAGTATAAATCTTACAACGTGCCACAGTATAAATCTTACAACGTGCCACAGTATAAATCTTACAACGTGCCACAGTATAAATCTTACGACGTGCCACAGTATAAATCTTACAACGTGCCACAGTATAAATCTTACAACGTGCCACAGTATAAATCTTACAACGTGCCACAGTATAAATCTTACAACGTGCCACAGTATAGATAATTTACTTTTTCTGTCTGTATATTGTTATTTACATCAGATGACTCTCTCTCCCTGGATACCCAGCAGGTGACACTTTCCCACCTAGCTACCCAGCAGGTGACTCTCTCCTACCTAGCTACCCAGCAGGTGACTCTCTCCTACCTAGCTACCCAGCAGGTGACTCTCTCCTACCTAGCTACCCAGCAGGTGACTCTCTCCTACCTAGCTACCCAGCAGGTGACTCTCTCCTACCTAGCTACCCAGCAGGTGACTCTCTCCCACCTAGCTACCCAGCAGGTGACTCTCTCTTACCTAGCTACCCAGCAGGTGACTCTCTCCTACCTAGCTACCCAGCAGGTGACCAGCTATTCGCGTCTCAGCCCTCAGCCGCAACATGTGGCCACCAACATTACACACCAGAGCAAGAATCTCTCCCAACGTTAGCCGGGCACACGTGACGCCTCCACCCTACTCTCCCCACACAGCTATCATCTCCCCCCATCATATACACACTGTACCACCTGTACACTATCATCTCCCCATCATGTACACACTGTACCACCTGTACACTATCATCTCCCCATCATGTACACACTGTACCACCTGTACACTATCATCTCCCATTACGTACACACTGTATCATGTGTACACTATCATCTCCCCATCATGTACACACTGTATCATGTGTACACTATCATCTCCCATTACGTACACACTGTATCATGTGTACACTATCATCTCCTCATCATGTACACACTGTATCATGTGTACACTATCATCTCCCATCATGTACACACTGTATCATGTGTACACTATCATCTCCCCATCATGTACACACTGTATCATGTGTACACTATCATCTCCCATTACGTACACACTGTATCATGTGTACACTATCATCTCCCATCATGTACACACTGTATCATGTGTACACTATCATCTCCCATCATGTACACACTGTATCATGTGTACACTATCATCTCCCATTACGTACACACTGTATCATGTGTACACTATCATCTCCCATCATGTACACACTGTATCATGTGTACACTATCATCTCCCCATCATGTACACACTGTATCACGTGTACACTCTTAATCGTATGTATGCAACACCGCCTGGATCACGTAGAGACCTGACTGCGGATCAAACAGTCCTGCAAACATTACACTGAAACCGTCTGGAGCAGAGTCTGGTGCTCCAGCGACCACAGTTCACGTACACTGCACTGCAAACATTACACTGAAACCGTCTGGAGCAGAGTCTGGTGCTCCAGCGACCACAGTTCACGTACACTGCACTGGAGCAGTCAGGTGGGAAAGGTGAGTCTGAAGCTGAGAAGAGGTGGCAGTTCGTCAGGTCTCACACGAGGAAAGTCTGAAGCCAATGCGTCATACCAGAAATACGCAAAGCAAATCCATATAAACAAGTCTGCCTGGACATACGCAAGCCTAACTCGCCACCAACAGGCGCGCGTGTGTGTGTATGAACATATGTCGTGGCTGCTAACATGGACTGGCACAGGAGGGAGGAAGGCTGACCCAAAACACACCTCAGTTCTCCACCAGCACGTCCAGCACAGGTGAAAGGTCCTGTGACTCCCCCCCCTCCCCCCCAGCCACCACAGGTAGCTGCAGCAGACGTCATCTGATAACACCAAAAAGATCTTATCACTCCAAATCAACAAGGTTTTCTCCCTGGCAAAACAAACGTTCTCAAAACCACATCTCTACGTAACTTAAACCTTTTTGTATTTTTACCAGGCCCTGAACACACTCGGTTACCGTCTCGTGTGTGTGTGTGTGTGTGTGTGTGTGTGTGTGTTTTCGTCTGTGGTTTTAAGGTAAGATTGTTGCACGCCGTGGTGAGAATACAGTAATCCTGAACTGGTCATGTATCATGGGATTTACCATACCAACGGAACACGTAGATATCTTTTCACAAAGTGGATATCTATGCCATGTTAATCAACTGTTCACACATTAGACAGGTTTCCGTTCCCAGGGCCAGATGCAAGCACTGACAATCTACCTCCTGCCACCTGACACAACTTACAAGCATGGCAAATTGTGACTTCAATACACATGGCACCAAGTGGGTAGGTCGCAGGTCCACTTCACGACCACAACGAAAACTGTTTCGCAATTCCACTCTGGCGGTTGGAACACACTCGAGGAGAACAGAACCACCGGGGTCTTGTGGCGTCCACGTTTCTCTGTGGCACTCGAAACACGCTCGAGGGGGACCTGAGACACTCAAAGGGGGTGTTTGGAGCACAACGGAGCGCAGCCCCCTCTCTGGGGAGCAACACTGGTTTTTACGGCAGTCGAGGAGGAACAGTTGGTGTGAGTAGCGCGGCACGGTGGGGACAGACACTGCACCAGACGAGGGCGGCACTGGCACTGAGGTGAAGGCACTATGGCACCAGCCAGGAGACGGGCAGGGCAGGGCAGGGGGGGAGGGCAGCACCGGTGTTGGCAGTGGGCCGTAATTTGGCAGTGTGTCAAGGCTCGGCAAGGGGCGACCCGGCCCGGCGTACCGTGGATACACCACTGTTTGTGTTGGTGGCTCATCCTGTGCCACTCTCACTCCCAGACGTGTGCCACATGCTCGCCACTCTCACACATACACTCCCTCCACTGTCACACACACACACACACACACACACACACACACACCTGCCTGCCAACCGCTACACCTGCCCTCCCACCCTGACACTTGACGGACCTTCTATAATTACGTCAGCTCCAGGTGTGACGCCTGCTCTAAATACGTCTCCCAAGACTCCTCCTCTGAATGGTATAACACGATCATGTCCCCGACAACACTACACAAGGTCAAGAGTCTGTGATAACTGAATGCCAACTCGCCACTGTGTGAAGATAAAGGGTTGAAGATGTAATATAAGCGTGGACGAACACGTTATACAACAACTACCATCAGCTACTGTCACAAGTGAAGACAATCTATACGTTATCAACACGGCGGGATAAAATGTGATAGTCATTACCACACAACAACTGCTTGAAGAAAGATAAAATCATTAACGAGTATTCCAACTTCTTTCATATTTACAGATCAGAGACTAAAATCCTGGTTTTTGTTCTCAAAGGCCACAGTTCATACCCAAGGATCGTACCGTCGTACACCAGAGGTGAGGTTACAGGTATTGCTGACTCGGAGAGGATACGAACCTCTGCTGTGAACAATAAGAGGACACAAGTTATTGCTGCCACACACACCTGCTGGCTGGTCAGTCGTCCACACACCCTGCTGGCTGGTCAGTCGTCCACACACACCTGCTGGCTGGTCAGTCGTCCACACACACACAAGATCTCACGTGACTCACACACCAGGAAACTTCCAACTCAAATGATGATGAGAACATCCGTCAGGCACTTTACACCAAGCTGTTTACATGCTGCTTAAATATACACAATAATTCAAGCTACAATGTGATGAAGAGGATGCCCTAACACTCCAGTTACCAGTCATAATACATAGCATATATGTAACGAGATATGGCACATATATAACATCGTTACTATAATTTAAGCAGTTTTTTGCTTTATCTAATAACCAGAGGGAGTACTTCAAGCATCACTGGACGCAGGCACAAAACCGAACACCTTACATACTACCACATTAATCACCAACATACGCCATCGAATTCCATCCTGAATCAAAGCAAAACGGGACGTGAAGTTCGCCAGATTTAGCGGCAAAACAGCTTATATGGCAACACTGTGACACGGATCCTTGGCAGGACATTTTTGTTGTGTGCAAAGCTGTGATGCCAGGAAGGCCAAGCACTGACCAAGCCATGTTGCCATCATGCCTCCATCACCAACAACACGTGTCACACGACCATGATGGTCACACCTCCACCAACAACCCCCAACACTAAACATCTTCCCCACCTTCGCCAATCGAGGGATAACCACCGAAACCACTACTCCCACCGCCAGCCAACCACCAGGAGATCAGCCGCTCCACCACCAGGAGATCAGCCGCTCCACCACCAGGAGATCAGCCGCTCCACCACCAGGAGATCAGCCGCTCCACCACCGGGAGATCAGCTGCTCCACAACCAGATCAGCCGCTCCACCACCAGGAGATCAGCCGCTCCACCACCCGGAGATCAGCCGCTCCACCACCAGGAGATCAGCTGCTCCACCACCAGGAGAGGCAGCAGCAGCGTCAGAGGGCAAGGACAGAGGCCACCATCAAGGTAACGTGATCCTGCCAATGACGCAGATCTTGCCTGATAATGTCCAACCCTCACCCCTCCTCCTCCTCCTCCTCCTCATGACTACACCACTTCCTACCTCCCCACACACCCTACTGCAACGCGTACCTTCATACTTCCCTCCACAAACCCCATCAACCACGTCCCCCTTCAATTATTACGCCCTACCTCCCCGCTCTGAACCTTCCACACTCCACCCACCAACCCTAATCATTAACAATGCACAACCCGCATCAACTGTTCAACAATCTCGCCTGGGTAAAGAGGAAAATTCCCAAGAAGTCAAGAGATAAGAAGGAACCAAGGTCACAGCGAAACCTGAACACCAACTACTACAATTACTTTCACCCTGCTTTGTACAACATAAAACAGACCATCTTGTTTTAAAAGTTATATATAATAATAATAATAATAATAATAATAATAATAATAATAATAGTAATAATAATAATAATAATAATAATAATAATAATAATAATAATAATAATAATAATAACTGACTGACTACCTATCGTCTTCATGTTGGACTATGAGCACGTAGTGGCCGTACGTACAGCAGCGAGAGTGCAGCAGGTTCCTATGTATCTAATGTACATACTGAGTACTTTCCACGTGGCTAATGTACATGATGACTGCTATCACATATAATAATAAATACTGACTACGTTTCATGATCATGTGTAACAACTATGAGCGAGTTAGTCAGAGCTAACATCATCTACTGGTGAGTATACCAAGTTGATTATTAAGTACCGATCAATATTGGATTGGTTCATCAACATAATCATCATCAGCTGAGCGGAAGCAGCCTCCAACGTGGCTGTAAACAACCTGAGCCACAACGACATAAGTTGAATCATTTCATCAGGTTTTATGTGGCACAAGATAAACCATACACCTCTCACTATGGCCACCATCACCTTAGTTACAAAAGTCTGTACCACTTGACTGCGTAGTTCTGAGTGATGTTCTCTCTCTCTCTCTCTCTCTCTCTCTCTCTCTCTCTCTCTCTCTCTCTCTCTCTCTCTCTCTCTCTCTCTCTCTCTCTCTCCAGCACCAACTACTGGCAGAAATTTATAGCTAGGGACGTCCTCCACGGGTCTCCACGTCAACCGAGCCCCCTGGGCGATGGTTCAGGCGGGTGGCATCGTCTGAGCAAGACGGTGTCTGAAGGACAATGTCAGAAGCTTTAGTCGATCAGGAGGCCTCCAGAGAGGGAGGGAAGAGGCCGCAGGACCTCCTTCCATCTATTCCTCTCCACTACAGATACAGATGATCGTCTGTCGTGCCGCATCGGTACACCCACAACCATCCAACACCTATGCTAGGGTTCAACACCTGTGCTACGGTCTAACCCAGTGTCATGACCCGACCATAGTCAGCACGTCAGGACAAAACACATCCAGCAGTTGGTCTCCTCCACGTCTCTTGACGTTCAATGTCACTTGTTATCTGCCCAACTGTCCCAGATGTGTTATCTCTCTGGTTATCTACAGAGTGGCTCCTCCTCCTCCTCCCTACAGCCAGACTTGCTAATCTGTTTACCCTTTACCATCCGTTTACCCTTCTGTTTCGACAGTGTCATCCTGTTTACTTCTTTTTGTGCTCTCGTGACCTTCTGAGCTATGAACTTCACACGCCAGTCCTGCAGGCCAACCTGATTTCTTTGTTACCTGAACTGACCAGACATACGTTACTGGCTACACCCATCACCACCTGCAGGTACAGCCTTCCACTCGGCTCAGGATTACACGTGGTCTTGGCCGGGGTCTGGGACATGAGCTGTCTGATTCACACGTTGCTCGAGGAAGTTAACACTGGCCTCAACCCCTGAGGCAGAGTGCCAGCCTCTCCCCACCAGGGAGGGTGGTGTTTCCTGAGCGGGGAGCATGTTATGGCTTCAGGCAGGAGGGAGTTTGAGAGTTGGGGAATGTTATGCTTCGGCTACAGCTAGAGAACGGTGGAAGAGCAACATAGCGGTAGCTGGCACACAAATATCTTCAACCACATGAAATAAGATGTTCCGAGACGTAAAATTCCTTGTAACATGATGCACGAGACGTGTGGGTCACGGTATACATACAAACTCCTCCCTTCCATTAAACATTTACGATACATTCATAAAACGTTTTCAGTTAACCCTACATAAAGCCTTTACATTACGTTTATCAAACGTTTCGCGACTATGAAAAGTTTCTCTTACATGTAACATAAATCTTCACTTTGTATACATCAAACGTTTGTCACAATCATTAAACGTTTCTCTTACTTTCATCAGATTTTATATCAGAAACTTCTCAGACATTTATAACCGCCTACAAACGTTTGACCTCCAACACCCAACGTGTGCCTTCCATCAAACATGAGAAACGTTTCGCTCACATCACCTAAACTGTCTTCCCTCTGGCGCGAGGCCCGACTCAGGTAAACCTAAATGTGGTTTCCATGCATTGTTCGAATCATCATCTGGTTTACTCTGTTTCTCTGACAACTAATCTAACTTTACGTCAACTCCACGTGAGAAGGTGGAAACTCTAGGTCATTTCTGAAACGAACCAGTAAACTTATGTCATCTCCCGGTAGGTAAGTTCAAATGTTTACCATGTAAACTCCCTGGAAGGCCTGTCATTGTTTACACTACGTAAACTGTAAACCATCTTTATAAAGGTAAAGCAGCTGACAGCATGTAATGACCATCAGGAAAATGGGTTTATAACACGATGATAACGACTGTAATGACTCAAGATGAGGATGATAATGACAGTACGAGAAGATGGGGAGGAACACGAGCTGATGAAGACAGGTGGGGAGAGGGGCGCACCTCTCCCCAGGACGGGCGGTGACGTCAGTGCCTCCCCACCACACCAAACACTTGCCCTGTTTGTTTACACTCTCACCCGTCTCTGCACACACACACACACACACACACAC
Source organism: Panulirus ornatus (assembly GCF_036320965.1). Taxonomy (NCBI): domain Eukaryota; kingdom Metazoa; phylum Arthropoda; class Malacostraca; order Decapoda; family Palinuridae; genus Panulirus; species Panulirus ornatus. Next base: position 24,309,460 of record NC_092278.1, read on the forward strand.
TCTCTCTCTCTCTCTCTCTCTCTCTCTCTCTCTCTCTCTCTCTCTCTCTCTCTCTCTCTCTCTCTCTCACTTACTTCCTCGTTTCTTTACCCCATCTCTCATCATCTCTTTTCACTGTCTGTGCCACGTTTACCCCGTATCTTTCTACCTTTCTCCTATTGTTTGTTGTCCTTTCGTCACTCTCACACAGGTCCTCCGCTCCTACGTCTACTTTCTCCTCTTGTTTACGTCCTCCTGGCTCCCGGTATCTCCTCTTAAAACATGGTGGTGGCTTGCTGTTCCCTCCAGCTTTGAGACAAGGGCCACGGAAGGCCAACCTCTTCCTTCATAAACCATTTTTCGTCTTTCCTTATACTCCGTTTTCTTTGCGGATGTAAAAATCACCATCATTTACTAAAATCTTACAACAACCTTCCTTGTTCTTCCTGTTGACATCTCTCTCTTCATAACACTGTTCACTTCTTCCATCCTTCTGTTATAATCCTTCTGAACGTTTTACTTTATGTACAGCATCCAACACATCCAACACATCTCCAATGACTGGTCCGTACAATTTACGAAGTTAAATATTTACAGTTCTTTTATTACAAATGTTTTACGTTCACTAAGATCATTTTGTAAATTCAGTTTACCATACGAAACTTCGTCTAGAGTGTAAATACTACGGTTCAATTCACCTTTGGTATGATAATGATATAATCAAACAGACTATCAATACGATGTTTCGTCAAACAGTCTAAAGTAAAACAATCGATTGAAATTCAATAAAAGAATTATGTCTAAGGCCACTGTTTCCAGGTCTTACAGCCTACATACACAGGATTATTTCTGGTTACTTACACTGTCTGTATAAGACTTATCCTCAGTGTCTCAGCCAGCTTTGATTTCTTCAAACTTGTGTGTCATAGTATTCATGATGTTCAGCCATCACTCTCAAGGACTGAATCATCGTACTCATGGGTGGGTGAGTCACTGTATCATAAATAATGATGTAAGCTTGATCAAAGGGTTATCTCTGGGTTATCTTACTCAAGTGAGTAAAGTTACAGTACTCATGGGCCGGAGTCACACGACTCATGCGGCTGAATCACTATACACAAGGGATTATCATTGTACTCAAGGTGTCGTCGTCATCATAGACAACAACTGGTTAAGTTACTGCACTGGGCTGGTCAGACTGGGAACTGGTGGGTGCATGATGGTAATCTGTACATGAACTGGGAAAACTGGCACGCGAGAGAGAAAACTGGTACGTGACTGGGGAAGACTGTCACTGGTTCTACTGGTAACTGGCGCGAGAAGTGGCGACATTAGGCAGAGAGGGAGGGAGTGAGGGAGGGAGGGAGGGAGGGAGGGAGGGAGGGAGTGAGGGAGGGAGGGAGGGAGGGAGGGAGTGAGGGAGGGAGGGAGGGAGGGAGGGGTGGGTAGGGTCAGGAGGAAGACCCGCCGGTATGAGGCAAGGAGGAGGGGTCAGGAGGAAGACCCACCAGTATGAGGCAAGGGAGGAGGGGTCAGGAGGAAGACCCGCCGGTATGAGGCAAGGAGGAGGGGTCAGGAGGAAGACCCACCAGTATGAGGCAGGGAGGAGGGGTCAGGAGGAAGACCCACCAGTATGAGGCAAGGAGGAGGGGTCAGGAGGAAGACCCGCCGGTATGAGGCAGGGAGGAGGGGTCAGGAGGAAGACCCACCAGTACACACTTCAACTTACCGTCTGATGGCGCACTTGAGGAACTGCTCCTGCCTTCACTACACCTTACCTGTAAAGAAATAAACACAAGGTTACAATGTATATAATTTGTACATACAATTAACATAAGTCAATTATTCCATAAATAATAATAATAATAATAATAACAGTTTTCAGAAACCTTCACCAACATCAATGATATATTTTTGAAATATATCATAAAGGATATATAAAAACTTTGGACACACACCACTAAACAATATATATATATATATATATATATATATATATATATATATATATATATATAAATATATATATACACCCCAGTGCGATGCCAGAAGCACGTGCAGGGAGGAGCAGCAGAGGGAGGCTCCTGCACGACCCTTAGTGGCATAACATCCTCCCGTGTTTCCCCAACATCTTACTGACATCATCCATGGATGCTGCATTACCCCACCACATAACCACAACATCCTGTGGTCTTCCCAGGACAACCCCCCTCCCCCCCTCTGGTCAGAAGCCTCTCTAACAACATTAAGGTCATGGGTGAGTCTCTCTCTCTCTCTCTCTCTCTCTCTCTCTCTCTCTCTCTCTCTCTCTCTCTCTCTCTCTCTCTCTCTCTAACATAATGACGAGACACTGAGAGATAATGAGACATCAGAAAATGACTAAGCCAGAGAGAGCAATGGGTGAGCCTCAAGATGATGACGCTGCTCCGGGTTCAGGTGGGATGATCCCAACCATCTCCCTACACACAAGAGAACATCAACACCACCAGAACTGATTACGGATCTCACCAGGACGAGAGACAACATGATGGCAGACGACCACCACACACTGGCACACGTAACATATCATTACACGACCAGATGTAGGGTACAATAATACCACAGCAGAACAGGTCAATTACCTTGACGTCACGCTAGTACTAATAAGTCAAAGTTGTAATGGCAGTAAAGGATCACTAACAAGATTATGTGATCAAGGAACGACAACATAAATGATAACAAACATGGTTATGTACCACAGTAAAGTAGGCAAACCCAATCATCATCTCATCACAGTATAATATCTGAAACTAAGGAAAGAAAATGGACAAACGGACACTTTCTCCACTTTGTAAAAGCATCTGTCAAATGTAAGCAACAAAATCTAACTAAACAAATTAGCGAAAGAAAAAACCCTGCGAGTAAAAGGGATTACATATTTGTCAATATAAAGGCAACTCATGGGAGGGGTAAACAACATGACGGATAATGAAGATGGTATATCGCGGGTGCCACAAGGAACAGTGTTGACCTCAAGTCTCATCATCACAAAGATATAAGACAACTACACACATGATTGGTTAGTGACACAACAGTGAACAAACTGATAACATCATATGACGAAAAACAAATGCGGAAAGACTTGCGAACAATGTTCAAACGAGCAGAAGCAGTGAACCTGGTGGAATTCACAGAGTTTTATTTCAGAAAATAAGTCGTGTAGAGAGGGTGGTATTGGTCATACGTATCGAAGGACAACAGGGAATTGTAGGGGAATGATGATCCCTAAAGTCCTGATACTGGCTTATCATTCATGATGACCAATGTCACTGTTAAAGCTCTGGGGGTCATCATGAATGAGAAACAATACTTGTGAGAGACTCTTCATAAAACATCTTTATAAGTCATGAGTGGTATGATAATGAGAACCTTCATGAAGAGAAGGCATCATCTGCAAGGGTGAGGGACACAGGGCCTACCTATAATGACAGGCTTAAAGGCAATTTGCCTACAAGACGACGTTGTCTGGGGACAGTTTCTGTAGAGGATGTGTGCTTGCATGAGTTGATTTAAAGTGTGCCTGCAGGCGGTTTTATATAGTATAAGGTGGGCCTGCGGGCAGTTAATGTTGAGGCTCACTGTGCGTGCAAGCAGTTTATGAAGAGTACGTGGTACCAAAAGGCAGTTTATGAAAAGTAAGAGGTGCATGCAAGCAGTTTATGAAGAGCAAGGGGTAAATGCTGGCAGTTTATGTATAGTAAGACATGCCAAGGTCCACTTTACGTCCTGGTGAGGTGCGCCGTAGAATACCATGTTTATTTACAGGAAAGTCTGGGTTTATCCAAGGCAGTTCACACGGGGTTGTGCCACCCGTCTGGTCCAGTAAGTGGTGGTTCAACTCACAACCAGGTGACGGACGAGTCAGAGAGACTGTAAGTGGTGGTGGTGGTGGTGTGTGCAGGAACACCAGAGGTTAAGTGGTAACGAGCCGCGGGACCAGTGGTGGGGTGCAGTAGCAAGTGTTGGTCAAGGGTGAGGGAGGTCCTTGCCGTATCAGACAAGACTCTCCACCCAGGAGAGACAGACTGACACCTGGTCCTCAACAGCCACTCCCAACAAGTGAGTTGCAAGACATTTTACCTCCAGGGCTGACGGGCCGTCAACAACGCCTCCCTCATCGCCATGGGTAAGACAATTACGGTAACTCCTCTCGTAACTATAAGACGCACGTCAAGTTTATGAGGAGGGAAATGAGCTTGGAACCAGCTGGTCTTGGGTTGGTAACGATGGGTCAGCCCACAGCGTGGACGTCGTCCTCAGTCTAACGACAACTCCAGCAGCAGCAGCAGCAGCGGCAGCAACTGGAGACATCCAGAGTCGCTGGAATGCACGAGGAACTGGTTCCAGGGACGGCCTCCCTCCCACCCTCACTCCGCCCTCCCCGTGAGGCCAACTACCTCGGAAATGTTTACGGCTGACACCCGCCTCACCCCAGCACCCTGCACACACACACACACACACACACACACACACACACACACACACACACACACACACCACTGGCAGGAAGGGCATAGTGTCAAGTACCCCAAGAAGGAGGAGGAGAGGAGGAGGAGGAGGAGGAGGAGATAATTTGATTTCATGAAAGTTAACGATCGCGAGAACCTAATTGTTATTCATCGCTTCTTAGCACGAAAAGTATATGTAAAGTATATGTAAAAACTTAAAACTTGCTTATACAGAATTATATATCTTAGCTTCCTTTAAAAAGGTGTTCAATTTTCATTATTATCATTTTCTAAAATATTCACAACAATTTTATTTCTTCTATTTCTATCATATCTAACTAAAGACTTCCACACTTTAGACATTCCGTTAGTTACTATAAGATACTGTACCTGCACACGTAACACTGTCTCTCCTGTACATCATCAAGTGACGGTGGGTTATACTGAACATATCTGGTGAGGGTGGGTTATACTGAACATATCTGGTGAGGGTGGGTTATGCTGAACATATCTGGTGAGGGTGGGTTATGCTGAACATATCTGGTGAGGGTGGGTTATACTGAACATATCTGGTGAGGGTGGGTTATACTGAACATATCTGGTGAGGGTGGGTTATACTGAACATCATCTGGTGAGGGTGGGTTATACTGAACATCATCTGGTGAGGGTGGGTTATACTGAACATCATCTGGTGAGGGTGGGTTATACTGAACATCATCTGGTGACGGTGGGTTATACTGAACATATCTGGTGAGGGTGGGTTATACTGAACATCATCTGGTGAGGGTGGGTTATACTGAACATCATCTGGTGAGGGTGGGTTATACTGAACATATCTGGTGAGGGTGGGTTATACTGAACATCATCTGGTGAGGGTGGGTTATACTGAACATCATCTCATACGTACGTACATCACGAGATGTACGGGGAAGAATCTCGACCCCAGAAGCTGGGGGTAATCCAGGGAGGAATTCTAACCACAGAGGTTGGGGCATTCCCGAAGAGGATCCCTCACCCCAGAAGCTGGGGCATTTCTGGGGGAAGAGCCCCTGACCTCAGAAGCTGGGGCATTTCTGGGGGAAGAGCCCCTGACCTCAGAAGCTGGGGCATTTCTGGGGGAAGAGCCCCTGACCTCAGAAGCTGGGGCATTTCTGGGGGAAGAGCCCCTGACCTCAGAAGCTGGGGCATTTCTGGGGGAAGAGCCCCTGACCCCAGAAGCTCGGGGTATTTCTGGGAGGAAAATTCTGACCCCAGAAACTGGAGTATTGCTGTAGCACAGATGAACGTTGGGCCGTGCATCTTACTGCTGGGGTTAATGGGTCGGTGAATCGGGATCAACAAGAGAGATTTAACATGATATGTGGGATAGTGTAGGTCGAGAAGCACGTGTGTCAGCATGAGAGGATGGTCTTAATGACCACCACAGCCGTAATCAGTGACCCCGTTAACGACAAGGGGGGAAGGAGGGGGGGTGTTGTCAGGTGGGGGTGATGGGTGTCACGTCAGATTGGCATTACTGTCAGCATGACAACGTCCTCTCGTGCTGGCCCGTGCCTCTGCCAGCTGCTCCCCCCCCAGGCTGGGCGGTCGTTTCCTCGTCGTCCACGTCGTCAGGTGAAGAAGAATAATCCGCTCGTCCTCTGAAGGTGGCACATGTACCGCCTGGCCTGACCTGACCTGACCTCCACACTATCACGTCAAAACTATCCTACAGAGGATGAGATGTCCGGGGTTTGTGCTGAAGTGAGTCGTGCGATGTAAAGTGACTCACATCTACGTCATCCAATCCATATAAAAAAACGTAACCTTGTCAACATGCAAGATGAGTATACATCCTTCTCATCACGACTCGTTCTCATACACCAGACCATGACCACTGTACGAGGCTCAGTCTTCCATCATGGTGCAGCTGTATCCCTTCTGTCCCTCAGCCTCATGTCTAACACTGAAGCAACAACGAGTCATAGTTTCATGTTGTCATCGTACGTAGATGATATCAACCAATAGGAACACCTCACCAACAGAAGACACGTAGAAACTATGAACTGATCTACACATGGTCATCCATCCACTGGGCCACTAACAATATGCACTTTACGTAGGACAAGTTTCAACTCCCCCGGTAACCTAACCTAACCAAACGGTAGCTCAACAAAGAAAATGCAAGAGCCAATTAAAGTGCTCCCCGGGTAGTATACTACTACTACTACTACTACTAATAATAATAATAATAATAATAATAATAATAATAATAATAATAGCAGCAGTGGTTGCAGTACTGGTGTTTGTGGCAGGTCATTTACTGCAGTCTGTCTCTCTGGTTATTCCCTGCCTGGCCGCCGCCCGCTAGGTCCGGGTACCGGGTACACAGTCCAGGTGCCGGGCACTAGGGTGCCTGGTGCTGGGGTGCCTGGTGCCAGGGTGCCGGCCGCTGGGGTGCCTGGTGCTGGGGCGCCTGGTGCTGGGGTGCCTGGTGCTGGGGTGCCTGGTGCTGGGGTGCCTGGTGCTGGGGTGCCTGGTGCTGGGGTGCCTGGTGCCAGGGTGCCGGCCGCTGGGGTGCCTGGTGCTGGGGTGCCTGGTGCTGGGGTGCCTGGTGCTGGGGTGCCTGGTGCCAGGGTGCCTGGTGCTGGGGTGCCTGGTGCCGGGGTGCCGGCCGCTGGGGTGCCTGGTGCTGGGGTGCCTGGTGCCAGGGTGCCGGCCGCTGGGGTGCCTGGTGCTGGGGTGCCTGGTGCTGGGGTGCCTGGTGCTGGGGTGCCTGGTGCCAGGGTGCCTGGTGCTGGGGTGCCTGGTGCCGGGGTGCCGGCCGCTGGGGTGCCTGGTGCTGGGGTGCCTGGTGCCAGGGTGCCGGCCGCTGGGGTGCCTGGTGCTGGGGCGCCTGGTGCTGGGGTGCCTGGTGCTGGGGTGCCTGGTGCTGGGGTGCCTGGTGCTGGGGTGCCTGGTGCCAGGGTGCCGGCCGCTGGGGTGCCTGGTGCTGGGGTGCCTGGTGCTGGGGTGCCGGCCGCTGGGGTGCCTGGTGCTGGGGTGCCTGGTGCTGGGGTGCCTGGTGCTGGGGTGCCTGGTGCTGGGGTGCCTGGTGCTGGGGTGCCTGATGCCGGGGTGCCTGGTGCTGGGGTGCCTGGTGCTGGGGTGCCTGGTGCTGGGGTGCCTGATGCCGGGGTGCCTGGTGCTGGGGTGCCTGGTGCTGGGGTGCCTGGTGCTGGGGTGCCTGATGCCGGGGTGCCGGCCGCTGGGGTGCCTGGTGCCGGGGTGGCGCCCCCACATTCCTGATGGACAAAAACCCCAGCGGGCGGGCGGGCGGGCGGGCGGGTTGGGGGCGGACACTTCCCTTATGGCGCGGGTACTGGCCTGCCAGTAGGAAGTACAGGCACCCTGCCAACCTGTAGGGCAGGCAGGCAGGCGCATCATCTTATGGGTGAGGGTCGTCCCCGCTTCCTCAGACCTCACAACATCCGACCATCATCTGTTCAGGAAGCCGTGGCGCCCACACACACACAACCCTCCCGGTTATTCTGTAGTTGTAACTCTCGCTCGCGCACAGACCGCACGTTACAGCACGTCACCTCACCCTCCAACCTGACATTCAACAGGACACGTTATGCACAAATATCATAACGTTATGCCTACAACGCACGTCACATTGGGTGACAACACTGAACTCCTACCACTGGTTGGGAAGAGCAATACTGCTTGGTAGTAAACTGTCCATCTACAATGTAAACTACGAAACAACTGAAGACAAAGTGTAAACAATAATATCGCATGTGTAGTAGTCTACATGCTGCACTCTCGCCAGTGTCGTAGATGCAAACATCATAATATTCCTGCCCAAAACGTGAGCAGCGGATGGCATGTTCTCTCAGTGTGTGTGTACTGAGTGTATCTTGTGACATTACCACTACATTAATTTAGATCTTGATCAACCACTGAGAATATTCCTTCTCTACAACAGACACACAAAACCAGTGAGTCACGGCAACATAACTCTGGCCAACGTCTGGCGTATAACCGCGAGTGTTGACATACTGGAGTTCACCTGTGATGATGGACCAGCGGTGCCTGTCCGCCTCGACCGTTCCCTCTGGTAACGGGTAACACATACATCCTAACACGACTCCAGGAACATCTGTAAGCCTTTCTTCCTCTCATATGTATAAAAAATTGAAGAGTCACTTTAAATGAAATATTCTGAATGAATGAATAATCTCAAGACGTCAGAATTTACCTAAAAATAAAAGGGAAAAAAGGAACTCGGAACCTAATGAGAAAATCGGGAAAATTATGAGAAACTGAAATCATTGTCGCCGCACTAGCTGATCATAGCCCCTACACCTGACTGCTCGTCACCTGATCAATTAACTTGTTGCTCATGATGAATAACTGAACATTAAACAAGTGCAACACACTCATCATCACGAGCCTCTCTACCTAGTGTAACTATTTATCAAAGACGTTTGGCCATCAACAACTCAAGGGTGGGCCGTTTTGATACCTATTTCTTTCCCTATACGTCGAAGCTTTGAAACTCTTTCTCCTCTACCTTCTCATGTTTTTCCTAATAACTATGACCTGGCACATTTCAAAAGAAAGGTCTTTCACTTTCTTCGTAAATACTTTTTCTTTTCTTTTTCCGTTTCATAATTTTCTCTATATTTCAAGGCGCAGCCTTGATGTAGACTTCTGTCCGTGACTGGAGCCTTCAACATAAAAAAAAATATATATATAAGGCAAGAGGTGCAATATCTACAATGCTAGAAACAGTGAACACATATGTATTGGGAAACGTAGACAGATGTGATCAAATAGAAAATATTATAGATGAACTGTAAACAAATACACACAAAACTTTTAAACAAATATACAGGACAAGCCTTTACATACAATCAAAGAAACTTAACTGATTAATAAATACAAGTGTTTGTTGACTACATACAAGTACTTTACACAACTAGAAAATATACGAAGAATTCTACATAAATTCTGTACTAAATACCCAAAGACACCATAAATTGAAATGTCCACCAGACCCTGTAGACAGGCACAAACAATCACCGCAAACACAACAGATGCGTCCACACTCCAAGCACTTAAGGGGGTGGGCAAACAACGAGTGTGGCCATCCCCCATACAGCCAGGACCAGTAAACAAAGCCAACACTGGTTGTGAACCGGTCAAACCGCATGCATACCACGACTCCACCAACCTCTCTCTCTCTCTCTCTCTCTCTCTCTCTCTCTCTCTCTCTCTCTCTCTCTCCATACAACAATACATACACTGTGCATGTTTCAGTAACAAATCAATGCAGGATAATTCCAGAGTACATCTATCACTGTCTATGAGAGCCGACCTGTCTTGGTTTACAAACATGAACACACTCGCATCATCATAAATCATCCTGGGTAAAGAAAGAAATTTTCATCCTTGGACGAAGGTTGGTCGAGACCTCCGACATATATAGCATCTCCCACCAAACCTTAACTATAGTTGGGGGAAATGACTGGTTGATCTGTCAGGATCCATGTTCATCCTGGGAAATGAGGGGGTCGTACAGCCCAGACGAACGCTTCGAAAAACAGCCTCAGGGTTACGGAGCCAATCATCCCCTGGATACAACGGTCTAGCCTAGCAGCCTGGGGTATACAGAGAGAGAGAGAGAGAGAGAGAGAGAGAGAGAGAGAATCTACATACCTAGTAGCACTTGTAACGAGATTTTGTTATTAGGGAGAGTTAGCGCGTAGCGTTCACCACACGATGTACAGATAAGAGGAACGAATGGTGCGAGTTACATGTTGTCCAGTGTTAAGAGTCCTTGTGTTTACCAACCTGTTAGTATCTGGCAATCTGTCCTGCCACATATCTTCCTTTGGGAGAAACACAAAGTCATACACAACTAAACAACAATCACACACACACACACACACACACACACACACACACACACACACACACACACAACATAGAAAAAATGGTACACACTTTCATAACTATAAATATAAAAATTTAAACAAGAAACATCCGAAAACATACAACACACACCTACATAAGATAAACACAAAAAAACGGGCAGACATGCAAACAAAACACACACACAAACACACACACACACACACACATATGTATATATATATATATATATATATATATATATATATATATATATATATATATATATATATATTAACGAAACAAACACAGCCAGGTACAACTGGCAACACTGACCTGTCACAGAGGCTGGCACGGTAGTTGGTAACACTGGAGACGCGATAATACACAAACCTGGTATCCTTCACAGCCATCTTGTTAAACCACAGGCGAGAGTTTGTTAAACCATAAGCAAAGAGTTCTTAAACCAGCAATGTACGCTTTGCTTATCTTTGAGCAGCAACTTGTTAAACCACACACGTGGCAAAGACTTGTTAAACCCGTCTTTTCATGCTACACATATTAAAACACTTTCTAAGAGCGACACTAGTTAAACCACTTATCTGGGGGTAAAACATAAAATCCACACTTCTCTGTGGTCTGACACTTGCTATAGCACACTTTCTCGTGGGGAACACATGTTAAACCACACTTCTCGGTGGGAGGCACTTCTTAAACCACACTTCCAGATAGGCTACACTTATCAAACCACACTTTTCGGTCTGGGCATAACTTCATTCACTTTTTACCCAAGGACACACTTATCAAACCACAGAGGGCTTGTACACTTGACAGTTCACTTAAGACTACTTATGGCATAAAAAAGCTTTGGTTTCACTTACGACTTACACTTGTCAACAATGAGCACCAACTTCTAAGGTAACAGTAGTTTATTTACCTTTCATTTATATTGTTGTGTCTGTTTTGCTTTTCCACATTATCATGACATGTTCACATCATTCTTAGGTCGCGGCCTTCATCGCCCGTCGACAATAATCCGGCTACATCCGGGTATTAGTTCGTGTGCGATATCCGGATTCGACCGTAAACATTATTCAAGAACGTCAATATTGTCTGGTCTGGCGGTCGCTGCAAGATGGCGACTTGCTTATTATTATTTTCACGTTTCATACCTTTATGAAATTATCTACCACGTATTTACTTATTAATCATCCATTATCACTGTGGAATATACTTCTATCAAAACCAGAAAATACAATTAATAAAAAAAAAGTTTTCATATGTGACAAGATTTCTTTTTTCATTTTACTTCAACTGTTAAATATCGTTTTGTTTTTGTGAATATTTACCATCAGTATAGTGTTACATCTCCGTCATTTGGCAGCAATTTCAAGCAGGTAGGATATCTTACCATGACCTCAGTCACACGGGCACGAACCACGACAGCATAGGCACCTGACACAAAGACACAACCAACACACACACACTTGGGTTTTCCGAAGCATTTCGTATCCCACAATTACTTGAACATGTGCTTGATTCCTCCTCATCTACATATTCGTTGTTGTTACATTTCAGATGTTGTTCTGCCGTTAAGTGTGTTGTCAGCGAAAGCACCTCGACCCCTCCCAACAGGGAGCCACACTTGCTGAATCTTCATGTAAACAAACACGAGACATAATGTTTGTGGAGAGGTAATACCTCACCTGTGTGTGTGTGTGTGTGTGTGTGTGTGTGCCGGGGGAATACGTCCATCCTACAGGTAACAAACTATTCCCCAGATCGCTCCAGATTCTCCCCAACACACTACAGGTCCTTCCCGACTTACTCCCTAATTTTCCCTGTTTTCTTCCCTCACATCTGGTGAAGAATACCTGCTGAAATGTTTGGGTGTCTTCACCCCACAGCCCGGCCTCTGTGCAGCCAATATCCTCACTACACATTTCTCCTCGTCCATTCCTCGTGCTTCCTTATTTCTCCCCTCCTGGCAAGAAGCTCTGAACACAAGGCATTCCACAAGGTTCCAATCACGGTCACACATACGGACGAACACACCCCTGCTCTGTCTGTGACACGTACGGACAAACACACCCCTGCTCTGTCATACGTACAGACGAACAGAACCCTGCCGTCATACGTACAGACGAACACGCCCTGCCGTCATACGTACAGACGAACACGCCCTGCCGTCATACGTACAGACGAACAGAACCCTGGTGAGTGACACGTACAAACAAACACACTGCAATATCCGCTTCCGGCCACCGTGGTAAACAGGAGCATGGTACCTTCCACCACCACACATGGCCACATTGTCTGATAACAACACTCAGGTAACGCCGTACATCTCACCAGGAACACCACAACCAACCCACGATATATGATCAATCAACATCAATAATGTCATCAAGTGTCGTCCCATCCAACAACTTATTCAAATGCCAGAAACCGTCTTATATGTAACGTGACACAACACTTCACCGAGTTCATGATGGGTTCATTATCACTAAAGTCTTCATGGCCAGGCCTTCATTACCCTGACAAAAGCAACATTTACAATCAAGTCTCCCATGCCAATGGCCCCGCCTTACTACCTAACCTCCCAACATTTCTGTATACCAACACGAAGCCCTAGACACTCACTTATCAAAACGGCCTCTGTATACACCATACACCTGGAACACCATACACCACACTCTATACACCATAGAAAACCATACACTACACTGTATATACCATACACCACACTGTATACACCATACACTACACTGTATACACCACACACCACACTGTATACACCATACACTACACTGTATACACCATACACCACACTGTATACACCATACACTACACTGTATACACCATACACCACACTGTATACACCATACACCTAGAACACCATACACCACACGTTATGCACCATACTGAATCATACACACCTGTTAAGTCATCCACTACAAGACATACAACACTGAAATTGCACATACACACAGCACACTTCATACACCATACTAATCACAGACTATACTGCCCAAACTACACTCCCCATACACACAATATAGCCACACTATCTTAATACACAATACACACCAAACAAATACAATGCCTTAATACACCATACTCATGATATAACTAAATCACACCAATGCACTAAACACATGATAAACGGCAGTACCCCTACACTCTAAATACACGACACTACACTACCCTACACACTAAACATTACACTAACCTACACACTAAACATCCTATATCATTATACCCCAGTACAATATACAGTCGACACAACCCATCACTATGACGTTCATCCAACACAATACAGAAAACATCATATGTACATCAGACATACATCATACACCCAATACATTACACACACACACACACACACACACACACACACACACACACACACTTTATACATCAGACACACTGTGCGAATATCATACATCCGCTAAATCACGTACAAATACACGATATACATTAGACGACCACACAAACGTTCGTCCAATAGACTATACACATCAAAAACACTAACATCATACACTCAACACTTACACATATGCAAGACACTATTCACAAATCATACACCCATACTATAAACCTCAGATACACTCGACACGTCATACACCCATACTATGTACATCAGACACATTGTACAAACATCATATACATCACCATACACAACCCCCCCCCCCCCCCTCCCAACATACACAGTGCTCACAGTGGGAAGGTTCACCAAACAGCGTTGCCAACGACAAGACACGCCAGGGCGAGAAGGAGCAACATTTATTAAAACCCCAACCGTCAACTGCGCGCTGACCTCTGACCTCCGAACTTTGACCCCATGAATGACACGTTATTCACCTTCACATCCTATGCCCTGACCCTTCGCCCCCCCACAACACTTACCACAAGTCTCCTTCCTCCGGCTCCACTTCCCCCAACCTAGGATAAAAACAATGCAGCCATTCTAGTCTCCTAATCATCCTGTAATAAAAATGATCAAGAGCTGGCACTATCGCTCTGGCACGATCAAGTTTCTCTCCAACCTGGGGAAAAATAGCATCGCTCATCCTGGGATAAAAGCTATGAAGCGATTCATCCACTTTTCTCATACTAGAGTAAAAACTGAGCTCTTCAGCGTGTGCTACAGCGTGGTCTCTGTTCCCACCTGGGATAAGGTCTATAACTCTACTACTTAAACTCTCCTTCATCCTGGGGAGAGGACGCTTTGCCCTCAGTCATCCTGGGACACAAACAAGAACTGTATGTCACCTTCACTTTTATTCTAGGATGAAAATTTGAACGAGTCATTCTCCAGCAACATGGAATGCACGAAGACTTGTACGATGGGAACACGTGAGGGAATCATTATCATTCATCATGTGGTACATAATCATCATTCTATGATCCCCAGTGGAAAAAAAAAGAATAATGTAAGGCGTTAGGCAGAGGATGTGCAATGTTGGGAATAAAAACACAGGGCGTCTGTCCTGTGGACGAGGAAGTGTCGGGTCGGGGAGGAGAGGGAGTCTGTATGAGGCCGTGTGACGCCATACTCGCCACCTGCTGCACTACTGTCACACACACACACACACACACACACACACACACACACACACACACACACACATGGAAGAGAGAAGAGCGTGAGGATATTAGATTACAAGTTTTCATATCTATGAACCACACGAACAGTGTGCAGTGAACAGTTCTCTGAACACAGCAGAGCAACGTGAGTGAGGTTCGAGCAAGAAACGTGCTGCTACATAAGATATATTTCTACATTAACAGTTCAGGATAAGAACAGATAAAAACCATGAACGTACGCAGTATAGAGAGCGACGTATCAAGCTGTATGATGATATAGCTTAAGAGATTAGGTCACGTGGGTGTAGAGTTCCCTCTCCGTACACTGCAATTAGCTAATTAATTACAAACACACACTCACACACGCACACAGACAACGAGCACATGAGGATGGGTCTTTCACTTGATGGAACAGCAGTAGGGGTGGCAGAGAGACCATGTCTGCGGCGACTTTACCCACTACATAACAGTGGGAGGAGGGCAGGGCAGGACTCATGGGTTCCTCGTGCTGCTGATTCCTGTTAATGACTGGCCCAGAGAGGGATTCGCGTCATCCCTGGATATGTTTGCCGACCAGGGTACGCTTGTGAGATACGTCAGTAGTTTTCAGGACTGCGACAACTTCAAAAACAAAATAGGATTCCAGCCCTGGTGGGCTGCATGGTTCACGAAATTCATGCGGGAGCAACATGATGAAGGAGGAGGAGGAGGAGGAGGAGGAGGAAGGGAGAATGAGGCCACCATTACTAGTATGACCGGACAGGGAGCAAGTCACAGGAATCTACCCGTCTGAGGAATCTGGCATTAACCTACCACCACCACCTCACTACTGCCTCACCAGAGGAGGAGGAGGAGGAGGAGGCAGGCCACCCGTAATACACCTATCAGCAACACGGCTCACGTGTTCACACAAACACTGACACCAAAATTAGCGTGTGTCTCTCCTGGTGTGTGAGAGGACATCAAGCCACAACAGTATACGTGCGGGAGATTCAGATGATCATATCAACAAACACTTCTGCTGTGAAGATGTTTTCTGACGCATGATACAGTCTCCCCTGAGACGACTGTTCACTCGCGGTGCAACCTCACCGTAATGCAAAAACGGGGCCAGACGAGAGTAGGACTCCCTCCCCGTAATTCACTACAGTGGCTAAACGTGTGTAGAACTCCCCCTACCTTCTGTACAAACATGGATACATATAAAAAACCACACACACACACACACACACACACACACACACACACACACACACACACACACACACACACACACACACACACACACACACACACACACACACAATGAGGCCATAAACTCGGTCAGCCTCCAAACACCCCATACTCTGGGGACAAATGTACCGCAAACCCTCGATAAGCCATAACCTTCCCCATCCACCACCACATGACCTACCGCCATCACCAACACTGCTCCCTTCACCATCACTTCTGCCATCACCACCACTACCGCCACCATTACTGCCATCCCTAACTATCTACATCACCTTTACTTCCATCTCTTAACTCCCTACACTGTTATTACTTCCATCTCTAACTACCTCCGCCATCATTACAACTACCACAACTCTCACTTAATACCACACCCACTAACCACTGTTACCATACGTACCACTACCATCTCCACCACAACAACTGCCAGGAGAAGCATTACCATCACTCCCTACCACAACCAGCTCACCAACTGACTGGGTGACAAACATTGTGAGAGCGTCACTATCCAGCCACTACCCGGGCCTCTGATGGTCTGAGTGTACACAAGTTACGGCGGCTCACTGAAGGAAATCGAACCTCAAGTTCCCAGCGCACGGACCCAGTATGTTAAACACCGACATGGAAGGCATCCATACACACACCAGACCCCCACGTGGGCCACTATGAACTCTTCATTTTCCCCACAAAATCGACCCAGCCAACCCCACAGCCTCATGAACACACTGAACGACACACTTGTACAAGCAAGCTGAAAAGCAAACGCGAGTGATGACCCCTACCACAGTGCGGAGGTTCGCTATGTGAAGAAAGATGTCGTGTGTGTATATATATATATGTTGTCCAGACACAGGTAGAGGAGCGCTCTCTCCCACCTACCATACAGGAGCCAGGAAGCTGTCAATGAAAACACACGTCGCGCTCCTGACCCAGTGGGACGGTGCAGGAAGCGGCCCACCCCCCAGCAACCCACCTCACAGTACTGACTGACAGCCCACTCAGGGACCCACCTTAACAGCACCAACACGTAACTCCTCCGTTTCTATGAGGAAATAACTGCACGATAAACACACATACGAGGACACAGGAGCGGCCTACCCTCACCACCAGGCTGCCACGGCAGCATTTGAGTAGCACGTCTCTCTGTTGCATTCGCGTCACACTTTTCTGATATAATACATGAGAGACTACGTCACAGGCATGACGTGAGGGGGGCACCACGGACGACGAGGTTCCTACATGTGGGTAGCGTTCCGGGACAGGCTGGAGAGGACTGCACGGGCGGGCGGGTGGGACGGGCCACACCAACACCAGCCACCACACTACTGACGCTCGGCCCGGGCCCCCTGCCCTACCTGACTCCCTGGCTGGCCTTGCCTAAGCCAGAGCGGATGTACTCTGGCTCCCTCCTCCTCCTCCTCCTGACGGACGCACCAGCAGCGCCTCACACTACCCACAGTCCTGGCCTGGCCACACCACACCATCTTAACACACCAAAATGACCCCTTCTCTCCCTGACCTTCACCTCTGACCTCAACATCATTCATCAAGGTTTTACTATGGGACTCCATTATGACCTTGACCTCTTAACCACTGTAACATTCTACCTCATGACCATAAACAGACTTCAATAACTGTGCCCTTCATGACCTTGAACTCCGACCTAGCACATCAAGACCACTACCCTAAGAACCTTCATCAGTGGTCAGGCTTTACCATATGAACTCTCGTGACCTTGACATTTGAACTATGGTCCTGACCTAATACCACAAGTTTACTCACCCGGCGACCTTCATAAATGGTCCGGCTTCCCAAATACTAAACCCTCATGACCTTAACCCCTGACCTCAACAACAAAAGCCGGGTCAAGCCGTGTCCTGTGGCCACCCAGAATTTAATTAAAGATGCCAGTCCCATCATCCACTGACTTACTATAATAATAATAATAATAATAATATTAATAATAATAATAATAATAATAATAATAATAATAATAAAAATAAATAACAATTACAACAATAATAATAGGCCGTAAAGCAGAGAAGGTACAAACGGTTGCTTTAAATATACTGATGATATAATGTGATGCAAGAGGAAATCTTAAGGTCGAGAAGCCTACCCACGAGCGTTGTGGCAACGCTTCTCGGGGCCATCCTACTGTCAGGGTGGTGCAAAAGGAGCGAGAATTACCTTCCCAGTCAACGTGGCCACCACCTGTACGGTGGCCCAGCACTCTCCTGCCCCCCACACACATGACGCAGACAGTACACATTAATTGTCCACGTCTATCTACACCGGTCTACTACACCTGTCTAATACACCTGTCTACTACACCTGTCTACACAACTGTGTTTCCCTGTCAACCCTCACCTTCAGCCACCACCGTCGGGTGGGCATCATGCCGGGCCTAAGGCGTGCGTACCTTGGTGTTCAAGGGTTGTGCAGCTGTGCTCACGGTGTCCGCTACAGACCACATCCTGAGCCATGATGATAACTACTCCTGACGTATGAACCAACGGGCAAGACATGAACAACAGACGACGTTCATCAGTGGGTTAACAGAACGGTGCGAGGTGCCCATGGCTGGGTCATACAACACAAGGACGACATCACGGACGCTAGTGGCACGATAAACACTTGTTCCCCAGCCCAGATAAGGCACACAATGGACTCACGTATATATATATATATATATATATATATATATATATATATATATATATATATATATATATATATCCCTGGGGATAGGGGAGAAAGAATACTTCCCACGTATTCCCTGCGTGTCGTAGAAGGCGACTAAAAGGGGAGGGAGCGGGGGGCTGGAAATCCTCCCCTCTCACTTTTTTTTTTTTTTTTATTTTCCAAAAGAGGGAACAGAGAAGGGGCCCAGGTGAGGATATTCCCTCAAGGGCCCAGTCCTCTGTTCTCAACGCTACCTCGCTAATGCGGGAAATGGCGAATAGTATGAAAGAAAGAAAAGAATATATATATATATATATATATATATATATATATATATATATATATATATAGACACAGAGAGGGCTTCCCTATAAGCCAGAGGGGCCAAGAAAGGTCTGATACATGGAGAAAGAAGTGAGGCTTTGAAGGTAAATGTAAAGGTGTGTTTCAACACACACACATAAAAAGGTACAAAAGGGAGATTCTGCGGGGCGGGTGACGCTGAAATACGTCTGTGGTGTGAGGGAGACGCTCGCGGAGAGTGACGTGGGGCGTAAGAACACCAGATAGCACGACGAACAAAAACACGACGAACATCAACACGACTTACTGATGATCGGGAGGAATGAACGCACGCTCGTGCACAGTAACTGAGGCACACACACACACACACACACACACACACACACACACACACACACACACACACACACACACACACACATGTAGGTACAAGAGACGGAGGAGTGAAGGAAACCAGTGATAACGAGCCATAGGGGGGAGAGAGAGAGAGAGAGAGAGAGAGAGAGAGAGAGAGAGAGAGAGAGAGAGAGAGAGAGAGAGAGAGAGAGAGGAGGAGGGGTAACAGATGGGGGAGTGGTTCCCCCTCCGGCGGGCGGATGTCCCTATCTGACGGAGGAGTTCATATCTCTGCGTTATACATCAGGTCCTCTTTCCCCTACTGCAGCAGGAGGAGGAGGAGGAGGAGACACCGAGGAGGGAGGAGGAGGAGGAGGAGAGCGGTCGGTAGATTACTCAGCTATTTCTGGCACGTGTATGGAGGCGGCCTGGCTACTGGCCCCTACCCACCCCACCAACCACACTGACAACTGGCCGGGCAAAGTGAGAGAGAGAGAGAGAGAGAGAGAGAGAGAGAGAGAGAGAGAGAGAGAGAGAGAGAGAGAGAGAGAGAGAGAGAGAGAGAGAGAGAGAGACTGCTTGGTATGTTGTTTCTCCCCGTATTCTTGAGGTATTACACCAGATGATAATCTCGTTACAGTGTCTTTCGCGTATACTGTCCGTACGTCCGCTACCATTACCAACCCTACACCAACAGCGTCACCCATCATAAGAAGGTACCAACAAGGCTGCCATCCCTCCCCTGCCACCACTACTTTCCTGCATCTGTCTACCATCCTCGTCGTCAACTCCCACCACCGGAGGCCCTCAACACCTGGTGACACCACTCGTGACCCATCTACGAGCCAACGACTCAGCAACTACCACCTGAACCTGAGCTAACACCGACGACCTGACCCATCCCTTGATGGTGCCCAGTCATGGGTCTGGCATGATATTTCTTTTTACCCCCAGACAGCAACAGACACAACCACGCAAGAGTATGCTCCAATCACGATCATATCAGATGAAAGGTACAATAAGGAGTGTTAAAAATACATAAACACACACACACACACACACACACACACACACACACACACACACACAAACACACACACACACACACACACACACACACACACACATATCAATATGAGGCTTTCAAGCGTTTGCTGACCCCCACACGTGTATGTGGAAAGATTACAAGGAAAGAAGATAAAGGAGGAAGGAATTCCACAGCTTCGCTGTACGAGAAAGACGAAGGTAATCGTAAGAGCCAGTCCTGGTGTGGTTGGTCTCCACTATGGGAAGCAACAGCCACTAGTTATGTGCTGCGGGTCCAAGTCTGGGACGAACCCACACACTTCACGAGAGGAGTGGCCGAAATAACACGTGTAGAGGCAGTGTGGACCTACGACCAGGTCTTGCCAAGAGCCGGAGCGAGAGCGAGGTGTTCACCTTACCACACCTCCTGCCTCATCACAAACACCTTACCACACCTCCTGCCTCATCACAAACACCTTACCACACCTCCTGCCTCATCACAAACCCCTCACCACACTTCCTGCCTCATCAAAACATTCTCACCACACCTCCTTCCTCATCACAAACACCTCACCACACCTCAAGTGCCATCAGGTTCACTTTTGCATTATTTGATGCTATCATGCACCTTAGTACATCAAAAGAACATATTGAGAGAGAGAGAGAGAGAGAGAGAGAGAGAGAGAGAGAGAGAGAGAGAGAGAGAGAGAGAGAGAGAGAGAGAGCAATATCATGGTGGACAGAAAGTGCTGGCGGAATAGCAAGGGAGTTAAGGTGGCTTTCAGTTCCTCTCTCTCTCTCTCTCTCTCTCTCTCTCTCTCTCTCTCTCTCTCTCTCTCTTAAAAGATTGTGATCGGATCACCTCTGACTCTTCTCTTTTCAACAGAGAGGGGTGGGGGGGGAGGGGAAAGTGAGGCCTCTTGCGTGTGTGTGTTGTGTGTGTGTGTGTGTGTGTGTGTGTGTGTGTGTGTGTGTGTCCGGTGTCACACACATAGTGACCTTCCGTGCCAGCCACGGGAGGTCACGGATCACTCCAGACACCACCTCGCTCTCTCTGCATCTGCAGCTTTGCATATCATTAACTTTACAAGAGGCAAACTGACTGGTCATGCACACACCAGTAGGGCCGTCAACAGACTCACATTCTGTCAGTAGAACTTCTCCCAGCCAGACGTACTTCGGCGACGACGTAATCTACAATCTGGGATGGACGTAGACTTACGTGCGTCGTACCGTCTGAGTGCATCACCCCACCAGACAATGCACATGTCTCGAGTGTGAGCGTGTGTAAGTGTTCACTGCCTTACTTAAAGTCTACTTACAATCACAACCTGACCATTCATCAGGCACTTAAAGGTCAACAAGCCAATCACAGACTACTTACAATGATAAAGTGACCACAAACAAACACGCACTTATAGGCCGACTGGCCACCGCCCTACTTCAAAGCCCGTCCCCTCACGAGGACAAACCAGGCACAAACCTAGAACCCAGCCAGCGGTGCGACACAGGAGCTGGAGGTGGTGTTGTAGACGCCTTCCTTCACCCAGTGGTCACGCAGATGCCACCTGCACGTGACCCCCATCTAGCCAGGAAGCACCTTAAACCCATGTACACCAATCTAGCAACCCAATTAGCCTGGTAATCCACAACCCCAGGTATCAACCCACCTCGCCTGGTCGCCCACAACCCCAGGTATCAACCCACCTCGCCTGGTCGCCCACAACCCCAGGTATCAACCCACCTCGCCTGGTCGCCCACAAGCCACGTAGCCCTCACCTCGCCTGATAACTGCCCTGCCGGCCACTTGGCCACGTACAAATGAGCCATTTAAGCACCTGAACACACTACTTGAGCCGAACACCACCACCTCCCACACAGACGGCACCCTATCCACTCCCCTCCACCACCCGCATCTCCACCACAACTCACAACTAGCAGATCAACAAACATGATGCGCGTAGAAATATACATAAGACACACAACAAGACACACATCGAAATAAGAGAAATAACCATAGAACACGTTTCTCTCTCCCTCCCTCCCTGCAGTGCTGAGTGTAACCACTGGTATGATCTGAACTAAGATCACGACGGAAGAAAATGATGACAATGATGAAGGCAACCCATGCTTACGGCTGGCTGGTGAGGCGAAGCTGTCACCATCCATACACGACGAACATACAGACACACGAACACATTAGCATGTGTGTGTGTGTGTGTGTGTGTGTGTGTGTCTGAGAGAGAGAGAGAGAGAGAGAGAGAGAGAGAGAGAGAGAGAGAGAGAGAGAGAGAGAGAGAGAGAGATCATTATCCTGGATGATAACAAGTCATCATCAGTCAGGAGTCGACGTCGTTGCCAACCTGGGGTGATGATAACCTCATTAGTCACGGGTTGGGTGGCAGCCACCAGCCGCTACATGCACGACCCACCCACCCACCCACTACCACTACCACTCACCGAATCTCAACGTCGTTTAAGATCCACTTTGTCAATCTCCTCAGTGGCCCTGGGGGAAGGGGGGGGGGGGTCTCTTACCCACCTATCTACATGGCGAAGAGGTTAAGGTAAGGTTATGCTTATCTCCAGTGGAAGGAGAACCCTGTCAACCACCTACATGTAGTAAGTGGAGGGGAAGAGGGACGACGAGGCTCCGTGTCACTCTAATGGGATAGGAAACTCACTCACCCACCTATGTACGTGGTCACTCATCTACGTAAGAGGTAAAGTGGCGTGGTGACACTAAGTTACCCTTAATGATGATATACCCAATCAACCCACCTACACAGAAGGGGAGGGAGGCACAACAGGCAGTAACCTACATGGACTCCTACACACCCACCTACATACGTGGGGGGTTAAAGAGACCACAATAGTACTAATCAAGGAAATGCTAACCCACACTCAGGACACAATTGCCCCTTCTCAACGGGCGAGACTTCCTTCCTTACTGGCGTCAGATAACGACCAAACACGACCCAGCGGGGCCAAAACAGTGCTCCACCACAGGCATGGAGACGCGTCCAGGCACTGCTGTGTCACGGGCACACCCGACCACCTCCTGCTGTGTCATGCGGTCAACCAACCAACTCTGCTGTGTCATAAGGACATCCGCTGTGCGCGAGGGAATACAAACCAGCTGGATTGTAACCAAGTTTGTCTTAAACGTAATGCCAGAGGATTTTACTGCAATTTCTGCCGGCCTAAACGTAATCATGGAAGGTCTAAAGTAATCAAGGCAGAGCCTCAATATTTTCCGGTGGACTTCAATGTAATCATGAAGGATCTCAACATGGTCCTTGCAGGCCTTTATGTAACCATGGCGACCTTAATGTAACCACGGAGGGGTCTTAATGTAACCACGGAGGGGTCTTAATGTAACCATGGCGGGGTCTTAATGTAACCACGGAGGGGTCTTTAATGTAACCATGGCGGGGTCTTAATGTAACCATGGGGGGTCATAATGTACCCACTGAGGGGTCATAATGTACCCACTGAGGGGTCTTAATGTAACTATAGCGGGGTCTTAATGCAATCCTAGCGGAGCTCAATGTAATCCTAGTGGGTCGGGCGATGTAATTACACAAGGCGTCAACAAAGGACTGAGGTGGAACTGGTGCCATGTAATCAACATGACATTAGCGCAGAGTAATCACTTCCGGTCTTTCAACTCCTCCTCAGTTGAGGGTCTTGACACAGTAAGTCTCACCACCCACACGCACCTATACGAGGTCTTGATATAGTTTTAGATATCAATGTAACCAAATAAAATCTGAAAGTCATCGCAGAAAGTAATGGCATGAAAGTTTTACCGTAATCCTGATGGTTCTAACACCAGCCCAGAGGCCTTAATGTAATCAGTGATCTCTGAGTACACTCCAGGGATTTCATGGTGTAATCCCACGAACGCAGTGTACTTTATTATTTCCAGGTGTAATCCCAGAGATTTAGTTATAATCCTTATGATTTCCGGTGATAATCCCAGCCAATTCACGCACAATCAAACATCCCATGAACCACTCACGTCATAAGGAACCACACTTTGTTAAGCTTTGGGACAGGTTGGGCGAGACCTTGTGTTAACAGCCCCAAAGATGTAACAATCATCATGTGTGATAACAAGACCACATTATACCATGAACAGGGGCCCCTCACCTGTCAAGAAGGCGCATGGCAACATAACAACAAGCAGGGGAATAAGTCGTAGGAGCAGCTGCGTCTCAAGACAGTGCTATAAGCTCTTCAGGTCTACCCGAGACATCGACCCCTTCAACTCCAGTCTCACAAGAATCTACAATTGATCATCCAGTCAACAAAGGTTCAAACGACACGTAATGACGACCTAAATTACGTGTAGCCAGGACCTGGCAGTAGGCAGAGTCAGGCCATGCACTGTGAACCTACATCACACTGAAGGTTGGGATCCACAATTGTGTAGTAAAGTTGCCAGACAAGAGACCATCCATAAATAAACAGGCCGTCAATCCCCACCACCACTATCTGATAACACTGTGGGAAAATATGACACACACACACACACACACACACACACACACACACACACACACACACACACAGTAATGGAAGGAATCTATATTCTGAAGTGTCACTCAAGGGCACGAGAGAGAGAGAGAGAGAGAGAGAGAGAGAGAGAGAGAGAGAGAGAGAGAGAGAGAGAGAGAGAGAGAGAGACTCACATCGCCTCCCTAGCTACTGGGAAATGAGAAAAGGTGGTAGAGGAGGAGGAGGAGGAGGAGGAGGAGGCACCCTCCCACAATGATGTCAGAGTCAGGACTCGGAGGGAGGGGTGGAGGGAGGGAGTGAGGGACAGTACACAGACCAGACAAATAAGGGAAGATATAATGATCTCTGACCAGGTGATCTGCTCCACGACAGAAATAGTATCCCCACCATCTGATCTATGAAGATGGAGACCAAGGATCTAATGTGTATATAGATAGAGGCAGGTTGGGAGGGAGGGAGTAAGCAGCAGACGGCCGTGGGTGAGTGGGTGCGTGAGTGTGTGTGTGTGTGTGTGTGTGTGTGTGTGTGTGTGTGTGTGTGTGTGTGTGTGTGTGTGTGTGTGCGTCCGTGCCTAGGGTCAGGCCGCTCGGGTTTATGAGTTCCACCCGTCCCCCTAACACCCCCCCCCCCACCTTCCTCCTCCATCAGCAGGCGCCCCCTCCCCTTCAATCCCCTGCCCCACTCCCTCGCAGCCCTTTCCCCAGACCTAACAAGGTAGCACAACTCTCTCTCTCTCTCTCTCTCTCTCTCTCTCTCTCTCTCTCTCTCTCTCTCTGGTAGGTAATAACTATGAGGCCACCAATGGAGAGTGAGAATTAGAGTGAGTGTGTGAGAGGAATAGTGAGAGAAGTGGAGGAAGGAAGGCGTTTCGTGCCACCGTGGAAAATGGATCACACACACACACACACACACACACGCACAAGGGAAGGAAGAAGATAATAATGAAGGAAGGAGCAGGTTGGTGCTGTGGTCCTCCCCTCGTGGCCAAGTCGTTGTGATCGAGCTCCCCACACACAGGGTCTACACTCTCATGGAAACGGAGTGTCATGGAGACACAAGGTCTCACTATGCACACACACAAGACGTGCCTGTGTGTGCACGTCACTGAGCCCAGAGGATGACACACCATCATCGCGAGACGTCCACTAGCCAGGACACACACCGACATGACCAGTCATGATCATGTTGTGCCTCATGATGACGCCTCATTATGTCAGCATTACGAACACATCACACAGGATGCCACGCAAATACATGACGTAATCGTGGAAACTACACACAACTCAGGAACTCCTTCGAGTACATGATATAAGAAATAGTTCCACAATTATGTTACACATCACTGATACGCAAGGTTCTATGAAGTCTGCTATAAAGGGGCGTGAGTACCTTTGCCTAAAAATAGAAGAGGAAACTTAGAAAAGACCGAGAGAGAGATTGCTCTATATATCACGTCAAAAAGCAAGTTTGGGAATGTACTTTGCAGGAGATATAAGACGACACGATAACCAACCAGCACTTGACAGATATAAGAGAACACGGGGCGAGTACGCCAAGATAGAGGAGTACAGAAACGTGACGAACGATATTTTGATGGAAGTCAACGATCACTCAAACCTTATCCACAAATTCATGTCGAGTGAACTGCTGGTGGTAAGGTTGCTAAACTGGCTGACGAATTCATGTGGAGAATTTGGTAGTAAGAGACGAGGCAAACGTATAGTTCACAAGTGTCACACTGAGAGACACCAGCACCAACAACAAACTGGGGAGAGGTCTTGGTGAGTACAGTAATGTTGCTACAGAAGACATAACTAGAGCAGTAGAGGCCCAGACCATGTACGACTCATGGTAGTGATGATGAAGCTTCTCCACACCTCCTGAAGTATAATGTACAGATACACCTGAGTATTGTTCACTCTGTGGCAGGAGGAGCGCAAATGTCGCGCTTGTTTATAAAGGAATGCAAACACTGCCATGTTCTGTAGGGGTCTCTCCTGTGAGTGTGGTCTGTAAAACCTTGTAAAAGATAATCATACAGCAAACACATGACTCCTTACTGTGGGAAGATTACCTGAGAGAGAGACGAGAGAGAGAGAGAGAGAGAGAGAGAGAGAGAGAGAGAGAGAGAGAGAGAGAGAGAGAGAGAGAGAGAGAGAGTCACTGATTCAGGAGAGGAAGTCAAAGGAATATGGCGGAGAGTCCTTCAATGGAATGGAAATGATCTAATCAGAAGGAAGAAAGGAGGCATGTTAGACGGGGCCTTCTCGAAATCGCACAGGGTCACCTGGAACCAATGGTCCTGATATATTCAAAAATAACTTGTCACAAACACTGGACTCGTCCCTACATGTGTTTACAGATGATGCCACCCACAGGCATGAGAGAAGTAGAGAATGAAGAAGACGCATCAACTTAGAGGCCATCATAGATAGACCACCACCAATGCTGGTCTGATGACCACATGGGCCATGAATGTCACACGAGTGATACGTAGCGAGGACGGCACAGACAGCCTTCATATGGGTATTATGCCGCAAGATATAACCTGCAGGGATCTATATCAATGAGGGAGTTGAGGGTAAGCACGGAAGACACCGTCTGCTGGTAGATATAAAAATCGACCCTACGTCCACGGATGAGGACATGTTCAACGTACTACCGACACCCTCATGTCAAACCATAACTATGAAAAGCGTCTCAAGTTGGGTCACTACACTCACAGATGCACAACGGAATAACGCAAGAGGGAAGCACTGACGGCACGAGAACCGAGATATCAAGTTACGAGAAGAATGAGAAATGGATTCATCACAGCCTTCAAGTTTCACAACCATGTGCCAATGCTGACGAAGACCAGGTCTTCAGTAAATGTTGTCAGAAGTTGAGGACATAACACGGCAGTGAGTGCCAAACTTGTCATAAAAAATGGATAGAAATTATCTTACTGGATTACAGTAATGGATGACCGGAATGAGGTAAATGACGAAACTGTGAGTTACCGTTATGGATAAATCTGACAAGTTCTATGACAGGAGAGAAAGTGGAGGAAAAGGAGCCCTAACAGTGCACAACTCCCTCCCCACACTGAACAAACGGGAAATAACACACACACACACACACACACACACACACACCAGCTTCAATCATTCTCCAGTTTAAAATCAAATAATCCTGTCTGACTGGCCAGCGTTCTCTTTCCCTGAAAATCCTCTTACCGCCGACTGTGTGCCAACCTGCCATCACTGTGCCCCAACATGCAAACAACTGTGTGCTAACTTTCCTATCAATGTGTCCTAACAGCTTGACACTTATATATTAACTTTCCAACATTATGTCTCATCCAAACAACTGCGTGTCCAAGCTCCCACCACTATGTCCTAAGATCTAGACACGTCTGCCAACCTGCCAACACTGTCCCAACATCTACACACCTGTGTGCCAACTTTCCAACACTGTGTCCCAACATCTACACACCTGTGTGCCAACTTTCCAACACTGTGTCCCAACATCTACACACCTGTGTGCCAACTTTCCAACAGTGTGTCACAACAACCAGACATCATGTCGCCAGGCTGTAGCTCAACATATCACAAGGGGGGGGGGGGGGGGCCTTCCCTCAACCTACCGTATACAAGCTCCTAAAGCCCCCCCTCCCCCCCCCAATCCTCCAGCTACAAGCTGAGATGACATGACTCCAAGTTTTATCTCTTAGTGAGGTCAGAACACACGAACATACGACCAGGAGGTGTGAGAAAACTTACCCCGCAGGTTGGGTATGAATAAAACAATACGAGAGAGGCACCTCGCTCGCCAGCTGCATCAAGACATTACATGAGGCCACTATAACTGAAGGTGACCCCCCCCCCCCTACACTCTGCTCATGTGAGGTCAATACTTCCACCATGATCATCACTCGTCAGGTGAGGCCATCATCACCCAGCAAGGTTACCAAGAACCATGAGAAACATCTACAATCACCGAACAGCATCACAACCAACCAGAACCACAACCAGTCTACCTCCCTGCACCACAAACAGTCTAACAACTAGCACTACAACCAGTCTACCAACCAGCACCACAACCAGTCAGTCTACCAACCAGCATGAGACTTGAGGAGTTGTTTACATTATGACTAAGGGAGGGAGGGAGGGGGAGGTGAGTACACCACCACCACCACACAACGTCTCGTTCACTGAGCTACCTCCCCTCCCCTGTTACTACCCCTCCCCATGACACTCTCTCTCTCTCTCTCTCTCTCTCTCTCTCTCTCTCTCTCTCTCTCTCTCTCTCTCTCTCTCTCTCTCTCTATCTCACACACACACACACACACACACACACACATAACACTTGACAACACGTAACTCACATGAATCGTTCATAACTCTAAATCATCTTTTTTTTGTGGCGAGTGCTACGCGCCAGCAGTGACCACTAGGAAAATTTCGTAGTCAATCGTTGGTGGACACGCGTGTTCCCGGTATCTTTCACCATCACCATACCTATTTCTTGCTCTCTATATTGTTTCCTCTCTTTATATATATATATATATCCCTGGGGATAGGGGAGAAAGAATACTTCCCACGTATTCCCTGCGTGTCGTAGAAGGCGACTAAAAGGGGAGGGAGCGGGGGGGGCTGGAAATCCTACTCTCTTTTTTTTTTATTTTCCAAAAGAAGGAACAGAGAAGGGGGCCAGGTGAGGATATTCCCTCAAAGGCCCAGTCCTCTATTCTTAACGCTACCTCGCTAACGCAGGAAATGGCGAATAGTATGAAAGAAAGAGAGATATATAAGAAACCCACCACACGCTGCTAGTCTCAGTATTCTCCAGCATGGGACAGTGAACACCCCTCGCTCAGCCAAGACATTAGTGTAGATTCTGTGAACATATGTTGTGCTTCTTAAGATGTGTTCATATACACGAAAGCTCTTAAGAATAATTCTGTCCGTGCTTTCCTTTCGTGATTATATATACATACATACATATATATATATATATATATATATATATATATATATATATATATATATATATTGCTCTTAACGCTACCTCGCTAATGCGGGAAATGGCGAATAGTTTGAAAGAAAAAGAAATATATATATATATATATTCGACCAGTTCGGATTGTTTAACAGAATACTAATAATTCCAGACTGAAGACATGCGTCATATATGAGCCACAACAGACACAGGCGAACATGAAGAACGAGACAGCCGCATTATGATATACAAAACGTAAGCGAGAGATAAGTGTCACAAACATACTATAGAGATCAACAATGGACGTCACAAACACAACACACACACTCAGTCCAACCCTCTAAACATGTCTGTCTGTGTGTTCGTCTCCCTCCCTGGTCCAGCAGTGGTCGTGGCGGTCAACCCCAGGGCCGGCCAGGGCACGCGAGCTCCTAACTACACCATCCTCAAGGGCAGGCACCTCCTTCCCCCTTCCATTACGTCACGCCTGAGGGGAACCACAGTCACCCATCTCATAAACCCAAATATAGAAAACGGGAACCAAGGGTTATAGAAAGCCTAGAATAAAAACAAGAGAGTTAAAATGAGGAAAAAGACTTGGCGTAATCCTCTCTTATGGACCGTGGGTGCCGACGCTTTGAACATTAACCACAAAAAAGTATATATAAGAAATAATGTACATAAGTTCCTTCGTGGGAAAAAGGTGAAGGTTAACTTCGGTTAGATTAAGTCAGGTTCGGATCGGTTCATTTGGAGAATGATCAGGTTAGGTTAGGTTAGGTTAGGTTAGGTCAGGTCACGTCAGGTTACACCAACTTAGGTTAAGAAGGTTTAGTTCAGGTCAGCTTAGGTTACGTCATATTATCAAAGAAACTGGGGAAGGATGACGTAACTCCAGAAAACGAGAGAAAGTCACGAGAGAGAGAGAGAGAGAGAGAGAGAGAGAGAGAGAGAGAGAGAGAGAGAGAGTACGTTGAGGAAATAAATAAGACATGGCACCAGCATGAGAACGTGAACAAGTGACGAGGACGAAGATTTAATGGTGACGGAATTATCAAGAACGAGAACGCGACTCCACAACAAACCTTTTTTAAACTTGTACATGAGCGAGTGTAAGGGCAAGTCCACCACAGCCGAGGGTAAGCAGAACCGTCACTACGCGCCACATCAACATCCCACCTGACCAATATGCCACACCACTGAGAACCATCATCTTACCCTACGTCACACGTCCTTCCTGACGTAGGAGAGGGACTCTCTCTGGTGGTTCTTGGCATCAGGAGAAGAAAGGAAAAATAATCCCTCTGTAGCCACCATCGATCATACACAACACAGCCTCGCTATCCTTAACCCAGCCTCTCCTACTGAGGGTCAAGCGGAGCTGACGAGGAATCGTGGGGGGAAACAGCAAGGCATATACTGGCTTGACTGACACACTCGCAGTCGTCCTACTCCATCCTGGGAAAATAAAAGCCAGCCGGTCTTCACTCAGACGCAATCACGTCATCGTTCATCCTGGGAAACAAGAGAGACATGCCAGCTTAAGCCACACGCATCCATGTTCTAATTAATATGGAGGACGGGAGACTGCTCGCCTAGCACTTTGACCAAACTTTAGTTCCACCACAGTTCATCCTGGGGTAAACAAGAAGCCGGCTTGACCCAGACGCATTTACAACTCCCAAATAAATGTCCCGTTTTCTACATGTCCGGAGTATTTCCTGTTGTTGTGACACACACACACACACTCACCTCTCCCTCCCTCTACTCTTACACTGCAATAACATGTTTAATCATAAACTCATTACTAAGGAACACGACGTTACCCATCTGTGTAATAATAATAATCATAAGTAAAATCACATAAAATCGATCCAAGACTACAACCAATAATCAATATAAACTGAAAACAACCACCACAAAATCTTGAAGGTTGTGCACTGCCTTACAATGCGCTCTACCCCTCCACTATAACCATCTCCTTCAGGTGCCTCACCACAGATAGAGGTGCCGGGGTTTTCTCATAAGGGACGGGGTTGTAAAATGTTCTTACCATCACCAGTCTATATGAACAGTAAGGTCGGGGCACATCACTACAATCTCTCCTAACTTTTCATCACGTACCCTCAGAGTCTTGCCAGATCAACGCCCTCCGTGCTCAAGACTGACTGTAACATGTTCATTGTGGCTCCTCTCCTGAAGCTTGGAAGAGAACACATCGCATCACGTAACTCAGTTCCCCTGTAACCCATTCTGCTTTCATTCCTGATATAAATCACTTAAAGAGGTTCTTCTTGGTAGTCAAGTCAAGCAAACCTTCATATACAGAAAATGTGCTGATCTGACATGCTGGCCAATCTATGTGATGCTTATTAGCCTAAAGCATCTCCTACAACACCTGTAATCTCACCATTCCTCTTTCTCTTCCCACCTCATCAATCCACAGCCGACTCTCCACCTGATGATGTCCGACTTTTCGCTACCTTTGTCTCCTCTGGTTCAACTTGAGATACTTCTACTCCTCCAACTGAACCCCTGCCAGGTACCTCCTATGTTCACCTCAAGAGAGCCAAGTCTAGCCCCATCCACCTTGTGTCCTACGGCAATATGCCTCTGAGCTAAAACCAACCTCTGTTTGTTTGTTTCGTCACTGTTCAAAAACCCAGACTCTACCTTCTTGGAAGCAGGCCTTGGTTCAGCTCATCCCTAAGAAAGGAGACCACTCTAACGCTTCCAACTATCCGCCCACTGCTCTCACTTCCGCTGTTCCCACTATCTGATACCCTCCGTAATCTTCACTTTCTCATGCACTTACAACACTCTTCCTTCTTATCAAACACCAACATCTGTTGGCAGAGCAAGGTTCGTCCACCAGTGATTATCTATGTGATTCACCTCTAGTCCTCTTCTCTCAAACATTTTCGTGAAACGTTGGTGGCACGTGGCCAGTGAGTTCTCTAAAACTTCACTTTTCACTGATGCACAGCTCCCTCTCCGACCGTTTCCCTGCTGTAGTTCATGCCAATGTGACATCCTCTTATCCTATCAACAGTGATGTTCCCCAGGGTCCTGTCCTATCGCTTAATTTATTTCTTTTCCCCGTAAAAATTAATAATCTCCCATCAACTTCTAATCCTACTCACGTTTATGCTGATGATTCCACTTTGCACAATTCAACTCACTTTCCTCCAGCCCTGCACACTTTTTCTTGCAGCAAACATTTCTCCTCTCACAATTTCGGACCTGAGCAGCACCTCGAAATGCGGAAGCAGTAACTCGGTTCAACTTAATTCAAAATAAGACGCAATTTCTTGATACCTCTGTACGTCAGCAAAGTTTCTTTACACAAAAGATGGTATTGACTGGTGCACGTTTCGCCCGTACCATGTCGACCACTATTTACATATAAACTATACATATAAACTAATTACATCTTTAATTATCGCTCCATCAAAAATGAACCGGAATAACCAAGCTTTATCTAAATCTATCCTTCACAAACGAAACATCTGGAGTTTCTTCCAAATTACGTGACCACATCTAACACAAGTACTGGATCATGATGCACTACCAGTAAATGTGACTCGAATCGGTGTCTTAAGAATCGACTCCGTATTATACAGAATTCGACCTAACGTCTAACCGACTCGAACCGGCGCGTCTCTGTCCTGCCACGTTTTAATTTTCAGGAAGTCACGATCAAGCTTCGGTTTAATGTCTTCCTGGGATGACCCCGTCAAGAACACGAAACCTTCTTATGAGTGTGTGGAAATACCGAACCAAATCTACACATTGCAACACTGGCCCGCTTAGCAACCTTGAACCAACTGAAACAATGGACCAATGTAGTAACACTGGACCACTACATCGTTTAACTGGCTGTAACATTGGAGTACTAAATCAACTGTATCACTGGAATAATGAAGCACTAGACCACTGGATCACTGGACCATTGCATCACTGGACCAGTGTAGCTCACTAGATTACAAGTTCCCTATGTACCTAGGAAGATTAACTTTCCAGTGTAATTATGAACCATAACGTTAGTAAGGGAATTGATCTCTGTACTATCAGCTTTACATGTGTCCACATATATGCCAGCACCACTGTATCTACGTAGCGAGGTTATCCCCCAGGTATCAAGGGTGATGTAATTAGTGGTGTAAGTCAAGAAACGCATCAAGAAGGATGAACGGTCTACACATAATGCTAGGGTATTGACAGAGCTGAACATATGACAATGACATTCACCAAAGTTACATTACAGCTGTGTTAGTTCTGTTTACTACCTGGTTCTTGTACATAAGAGAAATACATACGTAAAACTTTTAAGTTTTTATTGTATTTGTCGTACATAGGGTGAACTACCCCCCCTCCCCATTATCTGTCCAGATACGAACAATGACACACACACACACACAAAGACACTAAGTGTGGACATCTCTCAACACCTACGCATGTCATAACTATTTCTTTTTTTCCTAGGAAGGGGAAGCAACCCTCCCGGCCCCCTCCCCCCCTTTGGTGGACACACCCGTGTGGTTCAGGCCAACCATGTGCTCATACAGGAAATGCGGACGCTGTGGCTTCCACCCACCACATTATTCCCTGCTGTAGTTCATCGCTGCTTTCTAGTGTCGTCTCTGTCTTCTCTCCATATCACAACTCCAGATATCAACGTTACATAGAGTTACTCTTCAGTCATCATGTGACAACGTAGACCCCGTAAGTCAGAGAATCTCTATGCATCAACTTACCTGCTATACCGTTAATAGAAGATTCAATCAATAATCTTTTTCTATCAAAAACTTCTTCCTAAACATATCAATAATATATTGTCTAGCACATCTGTACTTCAAAAGCTTGTAATTACATACTCCTGTGCCTACATAACATTACTTCACCATATACTGTGACATAATTAAGAAATACTTTCTCTGTAACGAAGAATGATTGTTACGACCTTCTTCACCCCAGATGTAACACATATAACACTCACAATGGTAATTATCTATTTATAATCATACTGATCATTTACGTGGATGGTCACTTTACAACCAACCTACGTCAGTGTCCATGTTCTTCAGGACTTAAACGTCAACAACACGTTTTTGTGAAGCCTCATTAAAGTAATTACTATATAACAAGTTTTTGTTCGTTACGGCATTAACACTCCTGGTGGCTTGGTTCCACCTGCAGTACACATGACCTTATTACACACACACACACACACACACATACACACACTGAAGAAGGTCGCTTCATCGCCCAGGACAGGGTTGCATGGTCACGTGAGGTCACAGGCACCCACGGCAGGCCTAGCT
The DNA here is from genome assembly GCF_036320965.1 of Panulirus ornatus. NCBI lineage: Eukaryota > Metazoa > Arthropoda > Malacostraca > Decapoda > Palinuridae > Panulirus > Panulirus ornatus. Next base: position 24,344,807 of record NC_092278.1, read on the forward strand.
GTCGTGACCGGTCGAAACCCCTTCAGATGAGGTCACATGCCGCCATGATGTCCATGAATGTATCCACGAGTAGACAAACTAAAGCCAGGCAGGCCATGATGTTAGACCAAGCCTGTAACATGTCCGTCGGGCCTCAGGAGACATGGCTTCTGGTCCAGGGTTTTCATGTGAGAGGTTTGGACGAGTCAGCACACCTCTCTGGGGCGGAATTTTGAGTCTTCAAGGGATCACACTACTCCATCGACAGTTATCGAGATCACCGTCACATCACAGAGGCCAGGTCAACATTTCAAGAGGGCCAAAACAACGTGGCAGGAGACCCGTACGAAAACTCCTAATGAGCCAAAATCTCCCTGGTGGCCGATGAACGCCAGCTAGCAGCAGGGCCGAGCGAGGCTACCGAGAGCGACGTACTCCCTGCCATCACGGACGGTCTGAGCGACCGAGTCTTACAACAACAACACCGTCCCGCCCTCCACCGTGGCTTTGACTAGACTGGCCGGGTGTACCTCCCGCACACCCACCCTGACTCACCACACGCCACCCTTCTGACTCAAGTGACTCCACCCTGACCCTACAGACTCACCCACTACCCTTCATGATTCAAGTGACTCATGGCATTGTCGTGAATCAACCATCCCTGTCTCTCCTAGCGCCCTTCAACACCACCCAATCCACTCGTTACTACTGAAGGGTTGCCAGTTAGCTGTGCGGCACCGCTGCCACTCCTGTTATGTTGCCACTTAATCCTCTCTAGCTGCCAGTTAGTCTCGTGGTGCTGGCATTTAGTCAGACTGGATGGGTTTCCAGTTAGTCTAAGGATACTGCCCGGTATTCTTAACACTTTCTGTACCAGGTGGATGCTTGTCTACTCTTGTGATCTGCTTCTCGCATGGTGCACTGGCCTTACAACATTCACAGACCTATAACGTTGCCAGTTCCTCCCCAAGAACTGTTAGTGGGGCCTGAACATTGCCAGTCGTCCACGCTGCAGTAAAGTGGCAAGCAACAACCGAGGTTCAACCAACTGGTATCGGGTGGGTAAGTGACGGCAGTGCGGTAAGATAGCACTACAGCGGCTGTCAAGTTCCCTTCCTGGTCTAGGATGCTGGCTTTCTGCCTCGCATACATGTGGGATGCTGGCATTCAGTCCACAAACAGAATATCCGGACATCTTACATGAACACTTGGAAACATGTAACTCACGACTCGTTATTCTTAGCTTTATAATTTGCTGACTCTCCCTAATGGCAAAATCTCCACAATGGTAAAAAAAAAAAAAAAAAAAAACGTTCAAGAGAGGAGGCCCAAGAGTGAAGAACTCTCTCCCTATACTGTAAAAGTAGGTAACATCTTGCCCTGAAGGGTCGCCACTTGGTCATATGTACTTGCCACCTAGCCCTGGGAGTTGTCAGTTCTTTGGGGTTGCTAGAAAGCCATAAGGGGTCGCCAGCTTGCTCCAAGAAACTGTCGTGTGCTCCTAGACAGCAGGCAATTGTCCCTACATAGTTGCCAGTTTGCCCTAAGAATTTCCAGTTGGTCCTGCAGAGCTGATATTTTCCCCTTACCTCTACTGGGTTGTTAGTCTTTGGGGATTGCCAGCCGACCTTACGAGTCTATCATGCAGTTCTAGGAACACGACCTGTAATCTGGCGGTGCCAGTCAATCATAAAGATTAACACAGTATGGCAAAACCAATGTTCTGCCATAGTGTTAATCTTTAGATGTACCAACCAGTCCACCTGGGTTACTAAGAGGATGAAGGGTATGCCAGCTGGTCCCTGGGTTATGCTAAGTGGTCCAGGGTAGCCAGCTGGTGGAAGCGACTTTGGCAGCTGGTCTAAAGGAGCTGTCAATCCTGAGGGATTATCCGTCAAGTCACCAGTTGGCCCTGTACAATGCCGGTGTTTCATCGGAGTTTCCAGTTAATCCTACGAAGGTGCTACTAGGATATGAGGAACCGCCATTTCATCCTAGGACTTGGTGCCAATTACCCTTAAGGATTAACCATACAGCCTCGAAGAGTTGCCAGTTAGACTGGGAGTTACCAGTTAGTCCCAAGCAGTTGCCAACTCGCCACACTGATTTGCCTTCCCCCAGCTGACTGGCCACAAACAACAGGTCCCTTATCCTTAACCCCCTGCTGACTCACTGCTGGCTCCGCTCGCCGCCAAGATCTACAACTGTCGAGGCTGCTTGGGGAAATGAGAGATCCAACGACCCTTTCTCGGAATTATCATCACAACTGGGCAACAGAACCTCACAGTGGTGTGAGTTGATGGCACAACAGACCTTTGTCGCAGCCCCTCTAAACATCAATCTTCATATGCTTTCAGGTTGCACGTCTACAATCAAATATTAAAAAATATTGATTCCCTGACAACTAAAGACTGGCGTTATTTCCTAAACAACGACTAAAACTGATTCCACAGCAACTAAAAAACTGACTTCGTACGAACCAAATACTAAAACTGTTCTGAGCTATCAGGCTGCAACTTGCTCACTGGCAACAACCAAAGACTGATAATGAAATCCACACAAGCAAAGCCCAATGGCCAATTTACTATCTACCAAAAAGTTTTACTGACACCAAACAAACAACCGAAATGGTTTCCATGTCAACCAAAGACTGAGCGTCTAATAATCAAAGACTGACAGTAATCCTTAAGAAACTACATGATCAAACTCCTCTCAAGCAACCACAGGCTGAAACTGCCCCACTTACAATCACAGGATGAAACTATTTTTCAGCAAACAAAAACTGAAATTACTCTCTATAAACAAAACGAGAGCTAGAAGTGCCCTCCTTGCAACCAAAGGCTACAAGAGGTCCCCTAACAATAAAAGGCTTTAGTGTTCCCTAGCAACAAAAGGTTGAAAGTGCTCTCTAGCAACCAAATGCAGAAACTGCTCTTGACCAACCAAAGGATTCATCTGCTCTCTAACCAAATCCTGAAATGATCTCTAACACACAAAGGCTGAGGCTATTCTAAAAGACCAGTGGCTGAGAATACTCTCTGAGAATGAACATCACCATTACTCTCCTTAAGCCTAATGCAGTAAATGCATTCTATGACACAATGCTAACTCAGCCACCCAAATGTTTAAACTGCTCACAGCCAATCAATGTTAAAACTACTGTCTGCCAATCAAATATCAAAACTACTGTATTTTTTTCAAATGTTAGCAATGATGGCATGGGCACCTGAAACCCTAAACAAGGCTGTCCCATCGCTATACATACATACATAAATGTGAATAAGAGCAAGGTTATTAGGTACAGTAGGGTTGAGGGTCAAGTCAATTGGGAGGTGAGTTTGAATGGAGAAAAACTGGAGGAAGTGAAGTGTTTTAGATATCTGGGAGTGGATCTGGCAGCGGATGGAACCATGGAAGCGGAAGTGGATCATAGGGTGGGGGAGGGGGCGAAAATTCTGGGAGCCTTGAAGAATGTGTGGAAGTCGAGAACATTATCTCGGAAAGCAAAAATGGGTATGTTTGAAGGAATAGTGGTTCCAACAATGTTGTATGGTTGCGAGGCGTGGGCTATGGATAGAGTTGTGCTGGAAATGAGATGTTTGAGGACAATGTGTGGTGTGAGGTGGTTTGATCGAGTGAGTAACGTAAGGGTAAGAGAGATGTGTGGAAATAAAAAGAGCGTGGTTGAGAGAGCAGAAGAGGGTGTTTTGAAGTTTGGGCACATGGAGAGGATGAGTGAGGAAAGATTGACCAAGAGGATATATGTATCAGAGGTGGAGGGAACAAGGAGAAGAGGGAGACCAAACTGGAGGTGGAAAGATGGAGTGAAAAAGATTTTGTGTGATCGGGGCCTGAACATGCAGGAGGGTGAAAGGAGGGCAAGGAATAGAGTGAATTGGAGCGATGTGGTATACCGGGGTTGACGTGCTGTCAGTGGATTGAATCAAGGCATGTGAAGCGTCTGGGGTAAGCCATGGAAAGCTGTGTAGGTATGTATATTTGCGTGTGTGGACGTATGTATATACATGTGTATGGGGGGGTTGGGCCATTTCTTTCGTCTGTTTCCTTTTTTTTTTTTTTTTTTCCCCCCCCCAAAAGAAGGAACAGAGAATTGGGCCAGGTGAGGGTATTCCCTCAAGGCCCAGTCCTCTGTTCTTAATGCTACCTCGCTAATGCGGGAAATGGCGAATAGTTTGAAAGAAGAAAAGAAAATATATATATATATTAATATAAAAAGTATAATAGATAAATAAATACATAAATAAATATAAAAATATATTATTATTATTATTATTATTTTGCTTTGTCGCTGTCTCTCGTGTTTGCGAGGCAGTGCAAGGAAACAGATGAAAGAATGGCCCAACCCACTCAAATACACATGTACATACATAAATGCCAACACATGCACATATACATACCTATACATTTCAACGTATACATATATATATATATATATACAGACATATACATATATACACATGTACATATCATACTTGCTGCCTTCATCCATTCGCGTCGCCACTCTGCCACATATGAAATGGCACCTCCCTCCCCCTGCACACGTGCAAGGTAGCACTAGGAAAAGACAACAAAGGCCACATTCTTTCACACTAAACCACTAATTTTTTCCTATATATTCACCATTCCCTGCAATAGCAAGGTAGCCTTAAGAACAGAGGACTGAGTCTTAGATGGAATATCCTCACTTGGCCCCCTTCTCAGATGGAATGTCCTCACTTGGCCCCCTTCTCTGTTCTTTCTTTTGGAAAATTAAAAAACGGGAGGAGAGGATTTCCAGCTCCCTGCTCCCTCCCCTTTCAGTCGCCTTCTACGACACGCATGGAATACGTGGGAAGTATTCTTTCCGTTTACGTATATATTTTTGATGCACTTATGGCCTATGTATTTTGCCTTTCACTACTGTTTACTACTCATGAAAAAATAGTTTCACTGATGCAAATGTCTGGTCCATGATCTCACATAATCTTTCAATAACAATTCTAAGACAACATAAAAAGGTTACAGACAAGACTATACACCAATCTTGTATTTTGGATAATCATAAATACATTTACAGCAACTATTTCAGGACCATGATAGAATTACTGTGACTACTACAGCATCTTCAAAAAAATTCCAGTTTCTTGCCGATTTTTTTTTTTTTTTTTGCATACTTGAGTTCTCTCAAATCTATAAGTAATTTTTTCCCTTTTTCAACTGGAAAAAAGGAAACCAACCTATTCAATAACACATTTCTTTTTCAAAATTCTTTCATAATATGAGGGACCTACTACATTTCTTTTTTCTCATTTCGAAGGAAAAAGGGACATCAACATCCAGCAAGTCATAAATGAAAATCCTCATTCTCTGGTAAAATCTTGATATGATTGTTGCAGTTTTAAATAAGAAGTGGTCACTAATAATAATCTACATTAATGCCTAAAGTCCACCACAAAAATAACACAAAAGGTGAATTTTTGAAAACTTCAGCCATGAACATTCTAAAAGCAAGATATTCACATCATCTTTGCATGGCTCAAGTATGAAAAGTGAATACGATGTATCTTCTTCAAAAGAGTGTAGAGACAGATGAACTGACAAGCCAAGATCATCACAGATATAAACACATGTAAGTTCCGATTACTCTATACTGTCTGCCTTTGAAACATGAAATGTATGTCAGGGTGACCTATTTCTGCTGGATGCTAAAGTGCTAAAAAATGTTAAACTGGACAATGATATTTTCTATACCTCTGCCATACACTATTTTTACAATCCCTCAAGAGATATCATTTCCATCACTATGAGCAAGGCAAAACATAAATCCCTAACACAGAACATAGGTGACTTTAACTTACCTCTCGAAGTCACTATGAGCTTAATTTCAGATCTATGTTCAATAAATCTTGCATCATGCTAAAAATCTTAGCATCTTCATAAAACACTTGTACTTCAAAGGCACAGTAATTCTAAACTAGTGGTCTTACCTTGGCTGGAGTATATGGAGTTCTCTGGTTGAGTAGATAAACCTCTACAAAAATCTGGAAAAGAAAATTTTAAGCATGAAAAAGTGTTTAAAACACAATAAAGTGTAATGTCAAGAGAGGGAATTATCTGAACTGCACTGGAAGTTCTCAACCAGGTGTAAGTTGTTGGAAATGATTTATGTTTTAACCAGACATAAAGGGGACCCTCAACTACAATTTGGCTTGGCTTATCTCTCTATAAAGAGTACATTATCTCTTACAAGAAAGAGGAAGCACATCACAAGTCCTAGATACTATAACTTACAGAGGAGACATCACATGTAGTAAAAATACAAAAAAAAATTCTACATAAGTAATGCAAACCAAGCATACATTATCATGATTTTCTAAAGCAATACATCTCTTGTAAAGATTTTTCTTTCTTTACGTCAATGACTGAAGTCAGTGATAAAATCATCAATCTTAATAACAAACATTAATGGAAAGTTTGTCCAGTACAATCCAATTCCTGTCATCTTGTCACCATGTACTTTCACAATGAGTGACCACACAGTCAGGGACTGCAAGGTAATATGTCTGTTAACAATACACATGCTAATCGATCCACAAAGTAAATACTGTGTTAGTGCTACAAAATCCTATTAGAAAGTGAAGATTTGCCTTCTGCTTCTTCAATGCAAAAATGACCTTATGAAATGACTTTCTGAAACAATATTGAAAGTAGAGTAAATTTTAGTACAACTATGGAGAACCAAAAGTGACAATCGAGTTTTGTGTGTCAGTCCTTACTATCAGTACTTAAAAATAAAATGTCTTTGGACTGGGAATATTTCAGCCCGAAAATGTGATTCATCATAGCAGTATTCTTAAATGCATCCTTCATTTACTTAATTCCTGGCACTTGCAAAATGATTGAATCTCATGTGCTCCAGGTCCTAAGATAAATATCAATCTATATCATATAATAAGATAACATTCATTATGCTCAAATACTGTTACAATTTAAATCACAAGTTTCAATGTTCTTTATATATAAATGCAGCCTGAAGCAAATAACCGAATTAAAGGCAATAGAAGATCACACTCCCCACACATAAACAGCCACCATAGCCATATGTCACACAAAGAAAGCAATAAAAACCTATAAAAACTCAACATTATATAAAAATTATCTAAATAATCATCATTATGAATGCTGAATGAACCCCATGGAATGACCATACCATTAAACACATTTCTTCTAATTAGTCACAATGAAATAAACTTTCATCAAATTACTGTAATAAATAATTTTGAAGCAATAAATATCAAAAACAAATATTTCAAGAAATGTATACTGAAAGCACATATTACGAAAGGGCTAACAAATATAGAAAAAAGATAAATATAAAGATGATAATGATAATCAAAAGGGTGGTCCACGCAACATTTGAATCATTGTTGTGTAGTAGTACAGTTACTAGCAGTGAAATATCAATGAGTGGAAACATTCTTTGGGAAATATAAAAATTGAATGGGTGGAAACAGTCTTTGGAAAATATCAAATCATATGTATTCATTTCCATAGCCAAAGGTCACATTTTCTTAAAGTTATAATCAGGTTAAGTTCGAGCTTAAGCATCATTTTAAGGAGTCTAACTCGTGTAAAATCTAAACTAGAATCACTGGTCTAACACCACTGAATGGTTTATAGACTGGGAAACAAATGTTAAGTTCCATGAGTATCTGATTTAAAAATTCAAATTATAACCAAGATTAAGCTAAAGGCCAAAGCGTGACTCCCACTGACAGATGATGGAATGGGCGAACAATAAAAACAAAGTGATTCCTAGGAGTCTACCATGCCATTAAAGCAACACAAAAGGATGCTGACTGAACTCTAGATATTATTTGTATACACAGTGCTATACTGTAATGCAAAATTCTACAGTTCAGTAATCCTTCCATCAGTATGGCATTTAATGCTGCATGCCTGTAAATTACATAATCAAGTGCAGCCCTGCAACTAAGACAGTGGTCAACAGGATACTGGACAACATATCTTCTAATTCTCCAAACTGCAAATAATGCTGAACTAAAAATCAACATGAATGTAACTGGACATAAGACAGGCGCATGTCAGCATGGCATGTAGAATTTGTATACCTGTAAGGCATTCTTTTATCCAACTCAATTTCTATCATATCTCGTTTTTCATTAAACAGCTTTATAATACGATCCTGTAGTTTCTTTTTATCTTTTATTTATGATCTTTTTAGTTCATATTTCATTTTCATTTTCTAATTCATATTATTTTTCCAGTCATATGTGCGGATGGTCATAAGTTGCACAGGTCGTAAGTAGAGGAGAGCCTATGTATATACATGTGTATGTGGGTGGGTTGGGCTGTTCTTTTGTCCGTTTCCTTGCGCTACCTTGCTAATGCGGGAGACAGCGACAAAGTATAATAAATAAATATATATATAAATAAATGAATATATACATAAATGAATAAAATACATGAAATCTGGTGAAGCAGCAGGATTGGATGGTACTGCAATTGAATTCATTATGGGGGTGACTGTGTTATTGATTGGTCATGGTGAAGTGCTTGAGGACTGGCAGAATGCATGTATAGTGCCACTGTACAAAGGCAAAGGAGATGAAGGTGTGTTCAAACTACAGTGGTATAAGTTTGTTGAGTATACCTGGAAAATTGTATGGGAGGGTACTGACTGAGAGGGTGAAGGCATTACAGAGAATCAAACCAGGGAGGAGCAGTGTGGTTTTAGAAGTGGTGAAGGATGTGTGGACCAGGTGCTTACTTTTAAGAATGTATGCCAGAAATACTTGGAAAAACAGATGGATTTGTATGTGGCATTTATAGATCTGTAGACGGCATATGATAGGGTTGATATAGATGCTTCATGGAAGGTCTTAACATATGGTGCGGGAGGTAAGCTGCCACGAGCAGAGAGAAGTTTTTATCAAGGGTGTAAGACGTGTACAACTAGGAAGAAAGGAGAGTGATTAGTTCCCAGTGAAGGTTGGTCTGTGGTAGGGTTGTGTGATGAGCATCGTAAGATTTTTTTTTCTTTTTTTTTGGTATGTGCAGTGGGGCAAGGTAACTTCTGAGAAAATATGTTCAACTGTACAATACAGCTACATCTACTTTCATGAAGTATGGAATGATAAAATAAGTAATCACACTATTGTTGCATGTCTAATAAAACTCCAAAACAGATCAGCAACACTACTAAACTAAAAATTGAAGTTCAAGGCATAGGCATGGAGAAACATGAACTTGCAGTCATTATAATAAGCTAAATCTGAGAAAAAAAAATCCAAAGCTGGTGACCCAAAACAACAATCTGAGGCATTTAAATACTGTAAAATATGTACAGCTGTGAGATTTGGCCTTCAAGCAAGCACCCTCCCACATCAATCTGCCTCTCCTTCACTTACATCCACAACTCTTTTCGTCATCACCCTGGTAGGATTATGTCCCAAACCATAAGCATGAAATTCTCTCTAGCTCTACCTATCCAACCAGTTATGCTCTCAACGTAAAAACTGGAAGCACTAACATTTATCAGAACACAAACCTTATCCCCTCAGACCCAGGCAATTATATGTGTAATATCTTTCTTTGGGACAGCATCCTACTTGAGCCTCACAGAGGATGTTAACATAAAACAACACAACTACAGATACCACACAAATCATTGCAACAGCAATACTGTCTAACTCATTGAAAATACTGCTGAAATGCTACACACTATAACCTGCCCTCTAATCTAGGTCCCAACAAATTTTAGTGTCTGGGATGTGGCAGAGATCCTGCATCTCAATATAACTGAAATAAGCTCTAATAATTATTAGCCCCTGTAGCTTGTGGCAACACTCTTTGTGAATGAGTCGCCAGCCAGATATCAGCTCTATTATTACTAAAGAATCTCACACCTAATCTAATGCAACACTGAACTGAAAAGCTTCTTTAGATCAATTCATAAAAAAGGAGCCTTAGGGGTAATTCAAAAAAGCACTCAGCAAGGACAACATTCTGGTATCTTGTCAACTGTGAAATAGTTCCATGTGAAAGCAAAGAACTCAAGTCACTGCATTAAAATACAAAATACTGAAATAGCATTAAAGCTGTAGTAAAATCAACAGAGACATTAAATAACAGAATACCACACTAGTTATCTTTTATATCAATAAGTACAACACTAAGCGGTTCAAATTTTCATGTCATCTTGACAGCTCGTGTAGTGTGTGCAAATGGAAATACGAGCATAAAAAATTTGGTTGTCGTGCATTACATACGTCAACTATGAGTAGATGTGAGAGAATGTGGCCTTTCAATAAAAATCCAGGTGCATTAGAAAGAGGGTACTTGCTTACAGAAGACAAACCCACCCATTCTCTGAAGTCATGGTAAAGTGATGAGGCTGTAATCTGGTCTCCAATTCTCATTACTTACTAACCTTTGAAGTCTATGCTTCAGACCAGGTAAAACTGGATTTCAAGAAAAATTTTTGAAAAGGCCAACAGGACGACAACTGACAAATTATATACATCATTCCTGAGGATAGAGGAGAAAGAATACTTGTCACATATTCTCTGCATGTCATAGAAGGCAACTAAAAGGGGTGGTAATGGGGGGCTGGAAATCTTTCCCTCCAGTTTTTACTTTTCCTAAAGAAGGAACAGAGAAGGGGTTCAAGCAAGGATTTTTCCTCGAAGGCTGTTCTCTGTTCTTGATGCTACCTTGCTAAAGGCTCCTGCAGCTAAAGATACAGGGACATATAGACTCCCTATGAATGAGACGTTCTTTTAAGAGCCTGTGCTTCCAGTGATCATCCTTACTCTCAGTGATACAGCCTTGCCAAACGTTACCTTTCACTTGTGGTGTAAAGTCAAGCAGGTAGAGTCTTGCAGCACAGATTTATTTAAAAGTACCCCAAAACGAATTATGAAAGACTCCTGGTGTTACCTAGGACCTTTCTAAGGGCTCCTGCAGCCCAAGGTTACACTACTTTCAGTAGCAGTAAAATGAAAACTCCTTTAGAGTGATATGTTTTTTGATGAGTGTCACCACTGACATAACTGGTGAATTTTTTTTCATGGTGTAACCTAGAGCAAATGGAGTTCAGAAACACCACACCTATATCTTCTACTTTCTGCCACTGGAGACCCTTCTTTTCTTAAGAGAATCCTGCAGCAATCAGGAAGCTGTCTCATGCTCTGGTTCAGTCCACTGACAGCACGTCAACCCTCGTATACTGCATAACTCCAATTCACTCTTTCCCATGCAGGCTTTCACCCTCCTTATTTTATAATTTAATGGTGTTACTCAGGGGAAAATGCTCCTGCAGCCCTAAGCTGTGCTACTTCCAGTGGAAGGGAAATCTAGACACCTTTGGAGTCAGTAGTTCTTTGATAAGAGTACTATATATGAAGGGTCTTGAGATATGTTAAAACAGCATTTGTAGTGCTGTATAGATGGGTGATGTCCACAGCGTAAGAAGGAGAATATGACTCATGTTTGTCTGGAGAATGTGGCTTCTGAAGGTGGTGTCTGGTGGGGTGAAGTTTACAACTAGGTTGGGAGAGTGGTTATTCAGTGCCTTTGGGATTATTCAGTGTGTACAGTATGCTCTGTCAGTGTCATATGTGATGGCGTTGGAGGTTAGACTGGTATGTAGTGGTTTGGGTAAGATAGGTTCAGTGCTATCAAGTGGGTGTCAAACATGGTAAGGTGGGTTTGTATTAGGAGGAACTTTGTTTCATCGTGTTTCTGGTAAGTGTGGTTACTAAGCAACCAGCTATTGTTCCAAGTGTTCTATTCTAAGTGGTCTGCATCTTTGTTTTACCATATATACTTTTGGGAGGTTGGAAGACCAGGCAGGTGAGGCATGGTTTAGAGTCGAGAGGATGAATTGTTTGTAGAGGATATGGGATTCTTTTTCTTGTTGAAATCTGGTGCCAGGTGGCATTCTGTGGGAACTTACTTTGCTTTATGCTTCTGTGATGAATTTTTAAAGGTGGGGAGTGAATGTCATGTTTGTGTCACGTGCGATGCCAAGAATGGCTGGTGTTTTGTTTAGCAAGGTAACCGAGGTGTTGATGGGACATACAAACATCTACATGTATCCTGCTAATTCTTGAATGGGCCCATGCTTTCCACGAGTATATAAATATGCCTTCAAATACCCACCACTTTAATAGGCTGGCATAAAAACCTTAGTCTCTCAGGAACCCATACACAACCATAGCAGGAAGAGGTCTGGCTGCCCTTACAGACTTCACATTAATGGGTCACTGAATACATGATGGCTTTAAATGGCTGTGGCATGTCAATATCTAAACACAACACAAACTTTGAATGTCCATAAAGTGCTGGGTTTAAAAAGGTGATGCAATTAAAACAACTCATTCTTTTAATGTTAAAAACTGTTAGCTTAACCTGTTCTGGAGAACCCCATTCATTAAAGCATGCTGTAAAAGGTTAATGTAATGGAAAGGGCAATCATTACTTTAGGTGAAAACTCAGTATCTAGCACTAGAAACAGATTAAGATCAACAAGTAGTAAACATATATTCAACATGTGAAACACCCATCATTAGTAAACTGAAATTCTAAATGAGGATTCAAACAGTTCTTACTCTGAGTACCTACAATATCACCCATAAATCCAGTTCCCCAGTTGTGATGGACAGCCAAGAATACTAAACAAAGATTGCAGGCTGGTTATGCACTGCGAGTTACAGATTCTATTCTAACCTACAGATGATCTGTAGTAAAACAGACAATTTAACTGGAGCTATTATAAGTAATGGATACAGCCACCAAACTTAACATAAATGGAACCAAAGTGGAACACTGGTCTAATCTGCTTTCCTTAAACAGAGTCAGCACAATCTGAATAATATAATTATATTCTGGGATAATAAAATACTAGTATACAGATGCAGCCAACACTTCATTTGTTCATATAGTACATTTCTAAGGAAAATAACTTTATGCAGAACAATTACTGGCAAATTACATTCCAAATAGTAACCTTCCTTAAAGTATGTTACAAGTGCTTCAACAACAGTAGGGATATCTTCAAATTAACCAACCTTCTTCTGTCATAGAAATACCTACCACACTTTCTAAGGCTACTCACTGGTCATTAGTGAATGTGTGGCAGCTAATGGTATACAGAATAATATGTAAAGATGGCTACAATAATCAATGGAAAAGATTGGTGACCGATACAAAGAATGACATAGATACAGAAAAATACAAACATATAATAAAACATACTCAGAAAGAGTAACAGACTGATAAATCAAGGTAAATATAATAGTATAAAAGGCTAAAGTGATGAGACATTAATGATAACATACAAATATATACATACAGACGGCATGAAACAGGCACAAAATAGCATATGTAAACAAGTCTGTAAACAAATACTTTCCATACTTAAAACAAAATCAGACGAGAAAATAATCTACATATCTAACAAGAATGACAATAACAAAATACTAATATATATCAAACAATCCTCTCTATGGTTCAAAAGCAAGCACCTTTAACATATCTTTCTCTTCTGAATTCCGTATCGCTTACTATCACGAGGAAAAATAGGACAGCCTTTCTGAAAGGCAAATAAAAAAAAAGCTTCTAACCTTACAAAGTGACACTATACATGACATAAGTGAAGAAAAAATTGGAACACCCCTTCCTTGTTTTAACATGTTTACTTCCATAGTCAAGAGTTTTTACCCGACATTCCCATTAATCACGGAAAACTCCTTTCACTGTTCTTTCCTGATGATTTAGGAAGTATATGCACGTTTACGGATAAATGACAGACTAAAATCGTATTCATTGGTGGGCTAAGAGAACAATCGATGGGAGGAGAGAATGAATGAAAATGTCTTGTTTACATTACAAAATTCCATATCCCTACCATATCTCACACTCACCTGGAAGTTCTCAACTTTCCCCTGGAAGGAATACCCCACAGGAACCTTTATATCCTTGGCGTCCACTCATAAAACACTAGAAATAGCTCAAAATCGCGAAATAATCGGCACTTGCAAGTGACGCGACTAGGTGGTCAACAGAGGAGGACTCACTGCCATCTATTGATCACGGAACGCACTAGCCGGGTAGGGCAATAGATTTTTTTTTCGCCCAGTATGCACGGCAACAATCCAAAAATTCCCTAACTAAAAGGAAAAAGGCCTTAATCTGAAATACTTTAATTCTAATTCATGATCAAAATATACCTACTTTGCTCCTGATATTGCAATGTTGTGAGTGCGTTAGAAAGTCATTTTTGTTACTCCTAGGAAAAATTCCACTATCTGGCGACCCGACATGAAAACTGTAAGAGAATTCACACTTTCTTTACCTTACATGCATTAGCATAGATTTTAGGAGAAAAAACATCCGACGCTTCGAAAAGATCCACATATTTTATGATACTACCTAACAACAAACTGTAACGGTAGATATGATTCATGATTCTATCAAAGGAGAGAGCTTATCAGGTGCCTATTTCATTGGCAGATACTGTGCCTTTTACGAAGCTCCAGTTCCAACTGATTTACGCACAGATCAATTGTAGTTACATTAATAAACAATAGTCATTCCATTCCTGTGGAAACTAATGGCGTCGTTGCTACCTGTTGTGTGCTGGGACACACTAACTCGTCCAGAGCCTACAGGCTGTCAACGAGACATTATTTGACAATAATTACAACTCTACTGCTATCAACAAAAGGAGGAAAGCTGTGAATATCAATTTACTCATAGAAAGACGCTGGGGGGGGATTCAAAAACGGTAACCTAACTTACTACCAAATTCCATTAGGGATCCACACGTTTGCAGGAAGAATATGGCCAACTTTTAACTAAATCAGCAGCTCAATACGCCAGTCTTCTTTTCGATGGACGAAATGCTTGGTCCTTCAAACACGATCGAGTCTGGAAAGATTATTAAGTATTCATCAATCCATATCGCTGAATAACTTTGGTACACCATTCTCTCCATCTTCCACACTTACCTATCCAGGTATAGATTAAAACTTTCAGGGGCCCGAATCTTTTTTTGCGAGGAATACATTAGAATGGACTGACCAAATTGTTTTAAGGGAATAATCAAAACCTATTACGAAACTTTAGGAAAACAAGATTGGACCAAATCGTGGAAATTACGTACATTCTCTCGCAATGTGACCAGAAACCTTTGCAAACGCATCAAATTACATTTACTCCTTCTTTTAAAAAGGGAGATAAAGGGTAAAGTGTTACACCACCATAATATTTTCAACTCAATACAGAGCTGCTACTGGGTTTCATCCACGCATGTAAGATAAGGTAAGCCTGGAATGAATACATAAAAGCAGTGAAGACATAATGTGTCCGTATAAAATGGCAATTAAAAACGAAGATTGGCGAGAACGAACATGCATTTCATAATATTCAGGTATGAAATGTTTCACATTATCGTGTAGATGTGCTGGCTCATAGTGCAATATCTTCCACCTTTCTAATCTTAACCTTAGAAATGGTACGTTCTAACGAATGTCCATCAAAAAGGAAACATTTCTAACCTCACTCTCAGATTGTACAGAACAGAGAATCCACACAACACACACAGGGACCGACCTGTGCCAGTAATGGCACCTCAAGAATAGTCTTGGAGAATTATTCATTACACAGTTATTCTACAAAGGAGTAAAAGATTCTATCCTAACCCCAGTGAAGTGCAAGATTTTCTAACCCAACTCTAAGTTGTTTCCCTGTGAATAACGTCAGAAATAACAAAGCATAGACGAGCGGGGCAAAAGTGTAGACCTATCACGAGAGTAACAATTGGTTAGGAACAGTGTCTGTGGTAAATATTTTGTTATGCTAGTAAAAACAACATAACTCTTATCAACTTTTGATGATAAAGTTCTTGTGGGTTCAGTTTTCTCAAATGTAGCCTACTTTTGATACAAACTCAACTCTAATTCGGACAGAAAAGCTTTCGTACTTACAGCCAGAACTTTGATAACATTCTTGTCTTTTAACGCTGAGGGTTGTGATGCTGCAAAGTCTCTTGAAACAAAACTTCTGCCAACACTGGAAGGGTTGGCAGAGGTGTCAGTCTAGAAACTTCTAATCCAAGAGCATTCACAAACTTCACAACTATAAAGTCAGCAGACCAATATAACTAAATGTGTCCAGGAAACATATCAGAAGGCAAACTTGTGCTTCAAACAAAAATCCTTCATCACACTTCATTCCTTATCTTTAATGATTAAAACGGAAAGCTATGTAATTCCAACTCCCTCATCTCAGGTTCAGCGTTAGGTACGGACGCCCCTGGTCTTTTCCATGCACGGACCGTAGGTTCCCCTTTATCAATTCCGTTCTAATGCCCTTCAATTCATTTGGTACCTGGTTTGCACCTAACAATTAAATTTCATCAGGGTTCAGCCTGGCACAAATCTTTTCTTACCGACGCCACGTACTCTGCTGGTTATTCCATCGCTATATCGCGTACGCGATTGAAGTTTAAATTCCTGAAATCGTGCTTATGCCATGTCTTTCTTGCTCTTGGTTGTACGTACACGTCACACGACCATGAGCAGCAATGTTCACACGTTATCAGACTGGTTAACATAGAAACAATTATGACAGCAATAACAGTCTTTTTTATATGACGAGTTGTCATCTTAAACGCATAACAATATCTCAATTTCTTATGGTAGACATTTTACATCACTATATTGTATTAAATATGATATTCCATTCTAGGCATCCATTTCTAACCCCTTCAGCAGATGACTTTTTACTTCATAAAAGATAGCTTAAGCAGTACCTGAAGTTAGGCCTCCCCATTTCAGCGATACAGTCGATACCTAACGTGATTTTCCTGGCGAAGGTTCAAGTCTTACAACAGGACTAGGATCCAAACCAAGAGATATATGGGAAGGTCTCTCTCTCTATATATATAAACCTACCTAGTACAGTCTCCTACGCTGTAATCATGGAAAGTTCTGATCCCGTGAGCCCTGGGTACAATTCTCTCCTTGAAGACAAGTGTAGTACTCAGGATTTGGGTACTTCTAAATGATGAAGGTGTCTGCTGCCGCTGCTGTTGCACCAGGATGTCAAAACATCTTCCAACGTTTCCCTGTGAACATTAATATTTATTG
Organism: Panulirus ornatus; assembly: GCF_036320965.1. Classification (NCBI taxonomy): domain Eukaryota; kingdom Metazoa; phylum Arthropoda; class Malacostraca; order Decapoda; family Palinuridae; genus Panulirus; species Panulirus ornatus. The sequence goes on from NC_092278.1 coordinate 24,361,963, forward strand.
TTTTTGTCAATAAAATCGGTAAACATGTATCATTAGCAACACTAGAATTATTAAGGAACTATATGAATAGTATGCTATGAGTAATGTTACTGCTTTTGATCTATAAAACTACAATTTATGAGATCTGAATAGGCCGATTTTTGAGATGCTTTGGAGAAACTTTGTGCTTAATTTCTGCTGTATTGGTTTAAACTAAGATTCATTTCGGACTGCATCACAATTTGCACCACATACACACACGTGCACCTAACATTACCGTCACACATACCCGACCTATGACGCCCTCGAGATCGGGTTGTCAGCGATAACTAGGGATGGACCTGGTGAATATATATAACCAATAGTTTCTGGCCCGCGTCTTCAGTCAAGGTGTGAACTCCAGGCCTAGAGGAACGTACCTGGACTGGGCTGGGGACAGCATTACCCAATCCATCCCTTTAAGATAATCTAATGTTTTATTTCAATGTATCTATCAAACAACATTACGTGCTTAACGCACAGTATGGATGGTGCAGAATATCAACATTGTTATGTTGGAAAGGTTTAAGTATTCTGCATTAAAGACAATGTGTGTGATCTTTCGTGGGTTCAATATGTACGGTGTGAGGATATACCGCTCCCTCATCCGTCTACTTGTACATACAACCTGGTAATAACTATACTTCTTGTTCTAACAATATGGCCACAAGAGTTGATACCAAACTCAACTACGATATTAAGATTCACATTATCATGCTGTACAGTTGCCATGGTTTCGTTCACGTACCCAACATCAAATGGGACTCATATATCCAAAAATAGATAGACAACTATGCAATGTGCGTTTAGCTAGCAGAATACACCTAACCACACCCATTTCCGAAAATATGAAAATCAGAAATAAATACTCTTTAGCACTGGTCATAACTATACAAAATTTGAAATAAAATTATATTCTTATCTATTTATGTTATATCAGAGTATAAATTATTTTTTTTCACTTTATGATATCAAAAGAATTAAAAATTTGTAAATCTAGACATATAACTACATACAAAATCATCTCTGAATTCTGACCTAATGCAGCATCTCTGAGTGGGGAAGCAGTAACCTATCTAAAGTCAACTCAACTGGAATGAAGGAGTTCGCAACACTTTACACAACACACAGGACAAGAGCTACTTACAATACACTTCAGTTGTCGTTCGATTCATAAGTTAACAAATATGTGAATATGGGCAAAACAAATGTGTAAAAAAATATAGTACTCAAGAGTCGAGACTTCGTTTGTCAGTCTAATTTGAACCCTCCAGAACACACATTATACAACTATAAATTCCATAAACAGCGACTAATACTATAACATACGAGTAACAAGAGATATGTTACATTGCAGGCAAGTTGTATGATTTTCTGGCCATCAACAACGCAGGTTGTTTAAGTGATATACCAACAGTGTGTGTGTGTGTGTGTGTGTGTGTGTGTGTGTGTGTGTGTGTGTGTGTGTGTGTGTCATGAGAGTTATCTAGTACACCTGAAGATGGTGGTCATGTATTATCGACTGATGGTCCTAACCTGACGTTGGCGGCCTTCATGACCCTGGCAGTCGACAGGTCTAACGGCCAGGTAACAAATGACTTTGGTTCACTACACCAGAATCCGAACAATACGACAGAATATACATATTACAAATGCAAACCTCAACAGTCAGGAGGAACTACAGAATGTCTCCCTCCATCATCACTCACTATCATATTTACTATGAGGGAATACACCACGAAACGCATACTCACTACACGCTCAGCAAACCTTATAAATTCATTTTAACCTTAACAATGCATCTTTACACCCTCGTCAACACTGCCCTGACCATCAAAGGTCATCTTCGCTATAACCTCGACAACTGACCTACTAACTCTCATGGGTCATCACACTATTTTTACTCCACCCTCGTTTTCACTGTCATTTCATTAATATGTAATTTGCCGATCTGTCAAGCGAGACATTTCCCCTCATCTACAACCTAGGCTGTGACTGCTTATATGAATTAATATAACCGACATGCTCTCCCTTCTAAAGAAGGAGACAAAAATAGTGGATTGTTGGATTGTGATAAATATTTTTGGCAATTCCTTTATATAAAACAATTAAAATACATTTTTCTTTCAAGCTGAGCATAAGTATACTATAGTTTCTCTTAAAAATGCAATAAACCAAGGTTAATTTTCTTATAATAATATGTGATTATTTCCATTTTATTAAATGATAAATTAAATTTCAGCGATGCACAAATTTTTGAGCATATAAATACATTTCACACCACCAGTATTAAGAGCTCTGAGGCTGACATTCAAGCTGCCTCATAACTCACAACAAACATCCAGATGAATGTCCTCGTACAGTCATACACATACAACAACCTACCCGTGTAGCTGGTACACACACCCGACCTGAGCCAGTAATGCCACACCCGAGCACTGGCTGTCATTGACAAGAGCCCGCGCCACACACACACACACACACACACTTCAGTCGTCCCTTCAGTAATAATATCAAGACATGATATTCAAGAGAACTTCACTTCATCCCCCCCAGAACACATGTATAAATGTAAACAAAATCAGCGACTAATACTACAACATAAGAGTAACAACAGATATGTTATTACATTGCGTGCAAGTTGTATGGTTTCCTGGCTATCAACAACGCAGGTTGTTCAAGTGATATACTAACAGTGTGTGTGTGTGTGTGTGTGTGTGTGTGTGTGTGTGTGAGAGAGGCATGAGAGTTATCTAGAACACCTACTAAAGATGGTGGTCAAGTATTATCGATTGATGGGCCTAACCTGACGTTGGCGGCCTTTACGACCCTGGCAGTCGACAGGTAACAACTGAACTTGGTTCACTACACCAGCATCCGAACAATACGACAAAATATACATAATACAACTGCAAACCTCAATAGTCATGAGGAACTACAGAATGTCTCCCTCCACATCATCACTCACCATCATGTTCACTATGAGGGAATACACAAAGAAACCCGTACTCACTATACGCTCGGCAAACCTAACTAAATTCACTTTATCCTTGACAAAAGCATCGTTATTACACCATCGACACTTCTGACTTCTTGACAATTATAAGACAGGTGTCGAGGTTATAACACACACAAAAAAAAGAAATGTCAAAGATGCATGTCTGTAAACATAGAAATATATCTTAACCATAATATTTTTGAGGGAAACTTTCCAGCTGCCACATCATACAAAACATACACAAGCAGCTACATACGCTCATGGCGTTGTGGTTTGCGTTACTGTCCAAGTCAAAACGGACCCGCATGGATTCGAATTCCGGGCGAAGCGGTCGATCCAGACACAATCCCAGTTGTTCATTCTCCTCTCGTGGCCGATCGATAAATGAGAACGCGTGTGTACATACACGCATGGTAAGAAAGACGTGATATATGCACATGGTTTACGAGACAGGGCAAAATAAGCGTAAATTTTTGTCTATGCGACACGTAAACGGTTATCACAAAGTCGACCCTTACTAATGTTAGCGACATCAAGCCAGAGGCTTTACTCCTCTACACATTTACGGTTGACCGGAGTCGAGACCACAACATGCTGATGGCGAGAGGTTTTCAAGCTCAGGAAGTGCGCTGACGCCTGTTTGTGGAATATATGGTTGTGAATTTTATATGGAAGTGCGCTGACGCCTATTTCTGGAATATACGGTTGTGAATTTTACATATAAATTTCATGTAGTTAAACTGGTGCGTAAGGGAATTCTAACTGGTCATAAGAATCAAGATTCCAATTTCTGGCAACTGACGATTTGTTTCCAGCCACCTTCCACTGGAAGTGGACGCAGGGAAATGTAATGCCATAAAGTACAGCCCTTAGGGTACCATCCTTTCATCAACCTAATCAGCTTAAATTAGATCCTTTAGTAGCTCTAGAAGGATGACATGACGTAAAATACCAAGATATATTTAAATAATCATATAGTACCCATTATTTGTTCAGCACCAAACAGTTCTGGAGCAGAGGCCCGTTGTTTACGAGTGCGAGAATGTGTTAAGACTCGCCAGAAATGAGCTCGACACGAACTCTTATCAATGACAATCCGTTTCCGAGTGTGGCATTATTGGCACAGGTCGGGTGTGTGTATCCAGGGTGCCATAACTAACAGACGTTGGGAGTATGTGTGCAGTATGCTGTTACTGGCACAGGCCGGACCATGTTGCAATTGTAAAATGCGTGTTGTGTGAAATGTGATGAAATGCTTCATCTCTAACAATTTCATATTCACCCATCTAGATATCAATTCAACCAAGACAGTTTTGACAAGACAATATACGAATTCAAAATCTTTTTCATTTACACTACGTTAAATGTCTTCTCCCCTATAACAGGGAGAACAAAAATTTAAATGTATATAAATAATGGATGTTTGATCCTCTTCAATCAAGTTCCTTAAACTTGTATAGCAACATTTTCTTTCGAGCTTACAGGAAATTATGCTTAAAAATAACAAAACATCAAACTTACAGCATTTGCTTCCTCTTGTGACATACATGACACTTTATACTTTTTATATAAAAATTTTTGTTGATTATAAGTAAAATTTATATTTACAGCTGAAATGTCACGAACGTTACATGGTATGAAACACCACTAATCCAGGGTTACGGTGCCGACTTGTTAAATACAAATGGTATGTATATATTCTCCACCCAGCAATATAATAAAGATTCATGTACAATGATACTGTACTATATATATATATATATATATATATATATATATATATATATATATATATATATATATATATATATTCCCCTGTGTCGTTTTTTTTTTTTTTTTTTTTTTTATACTTTGTCGCTGTCTCCCGCGTTTGCGAGGTAGCGCAAGGAAACAGACGAAAGAAATGGCCCAACCCCCCCCATACACATGTATATACATACGTCCACACACGCAAATATACATACCTACACAGCTTTCCATGGTTTACCCCAGACGCTTCACATGCCTTGATTCAATCCACTGTGTCGTAATAACAGTAAAAACCGAGTTTAGATGGTAATCATATAAGCTGGGATACTAAAAGGAAAAGTTGGAAAATATAGGAGCAAAGAAAGATGTACAGATACCGGGGGGGTCGCCTTAAAGGAAGAATCGAATATATACACATTCTATACAACACACAAATCCACCTAAACGCCTACTATACACTCCACTTACTCGTGGGCCGCCATATGCCGGTCATGACACCCCGAAACACAACCCGAACTGTGCCAAGAATGGCACCCCAAGAACACACGCTCGTCCTGTGCCAGTAGAGGCACACACAAGAACGGGCTGTCACTGACAAGAGCCCGTGCCAAGCTTAGCTCTAACTGAGACCTATGAAGGAACCAATCTGCTTGTTTGTATGTGTACAGACATTTGTCAAGGTTAAGCTTAGCACAGGATCTTGTCAATGACACGTCAGTTCTCGGGTGCCATGACTGGTACAGGTCGGGTGTGTGTGCTTTGGGGTGTCATCAATACTACAGGGTGGCCCATGTGTGGTCAGCTTGTTCGTAGCTACTTACCATGACTGACAACTGTTGTGATCACGCCGGCTGCATTTAAAGCTGTCGACTGTTTATCAGTATTTTTGTCAAGCGTCATCACACCACTAACTACTGGAAGAAACTAGGCCATTTTCAGAGTAAACATACAACAATGCTTATGAACTTTTCCGTAAAATATTCGTACTAATTACAAAGTAATAAAAATTCACGTACTCTTACATACTGTAAAATACAATATAGTTATATTCCCCTAATCAGAAACACCACAGCTTTTATAAATTCTACCAAAATTGATGGAATGTATTACATAAACTTGTTTACTCTTTTTAAATTTTTGGAGTTTTTCCGATAGTTTTACTCAGTAGCACATGGAAAGATGAAGGACGCTTGGTTCTTGTTACAAAGCACATCCGCCATCTGTGCCTAACTTGTGTGTTGACTACCTATTCAGAGAAACTCGGTGTGAAGTGCATCGCGAACTGTAAAATAAAGTAGGATAAAGACGAAGCAGTTCTGATGAATGTGGAAGAATGTAGTGTCGAGTCGTCAGCATACGAGTGCATTTCGTTATTTGTATTAGAAAGGAAATAATTGATGAATAAAGAATAAGTGGAGGAGGCAGACCAGAACCTTGATAAACACCAATAATGAAAGAGAAAAGGAGGGAGGCTGATCCTTCAACACCCACGGAGACTGATCAGCCAGAGAAGAAGCTAGATACGAAGGAGCAAAGTGAGGGCGGGAAGCCAAGAGGGGAGCTTAAAAGATGAGAGCCCAACGCCACACTCTGTCAAAAAAGCTTTGGATATATCTCGGGCAACTACACAGGATTCCTCTACAACGTTCAAGGATGATTACCAGACATTATTGCATGATAGGAAAGATCTCGCCTTACGGAAGCAATACTGATCATACTGGTGTTCGAGGATATGGGAGGTCGAGGAGGGATTCAAAAACTTTGGAAACAGAACATGCCTTTAAAGCAACAAGAATATAGTTAGAAGGGTTAGAACGATCACCCTTCTTGGGAAATGGGATATACCAACCCATGTTTCCACGAAAATGGAAAATTTCTTATTTTTACTATAAAAACGGAACTGACGAGCCAGCACAAATGCACATTCGGAGGCACACCCTTGCAGACATTGTCATGGATGCCACTGTATCCATTAACATCGCACGTGACCAGAGAAAGAAACCCTTTTCGGACAGCTCAGACAGAGATCAGGTGGAGGGGATGTAGGATTAATAAAAGCAGCATCTAAAATTTTAAGCTAAACAGAGTCCAGGAACTCCCCTACAAGACACGGTATCTTCACACCCAGTGGTTGGATGGCTGTTTGGGCTTTAAGCATATAAACTACCACAATCATCACGGTTGTCAACATCAAGTTAAATCCACCAACCGAAAAGTCATTTACACATTATGTACGAGGCTCTTGGTTGGTTGGTTATCCAGGATTTCAACCTATCAACTACCTGGGTGATTAAAGCAAACTCATAGCCACCGTCCGAAATACCTTTAACACTCTTAATTTTCAATGCATTTCTATGAAGATAACACAATTTATGGCTATATAGCGCACGGGCGCTACCTATAGCCAATCCCAAAATTTCAACTAGACAAATACTTCAATGAACGAGTCAATGGGCAGCATGTTGTTTATAAAAGAAAAAGTCAATTTATTTTACTGCTTAAAATAACTATGTTATTTTTAACACAATTTGCACCACTTTGAAATATATGCACCTTATATGTAAACAAAAACAACTTTCTCAACTTTGAAAGAAAATACTAATAACATATCGAGGTGGTAATACTATGAAAGATGCAACACCTAAAGCCAGACGCAAGTGTCATGAAGACGGCTATCATGAAAAAGGAAAAATATAAGAATTTTGCGATTAATTCAGAGTTTTTTACGATTATAGTATTTAGCGTTGCTAGTTTACTGTATTGACAAGAGAATAAGACGTGCAGACGGTAGTTCTTACTTGTATTTACTCATACTACGCTAACATAACTGGCAGTGGGTAGGGCTAACTACGCTAACATTTAAGACAGTGGGTAGGGCTAACTACGCTAATGTATGACCGAGAGTAGGCCGGTTTGTTAAGACTAACGGTCAACAACCTATAAGAAAGGTCATTAGGCCTGAATAGTGGGTTGTGTTACGAATATCAGAGAAACTTGGGAGTAAGAAAAAACTAACAGGTGAAACATCTACAAGGCAACACAGGAAAACTCTTACCACGTCGAGCAGAGGCTGAAGTTTACCTTCATTTCCAGTGTTCGAGTCGAAATATAACAATGATATAATCGTCTACTCCGCCAGATTAGGTGGCAAAAATGCGAGTTCGTGCGTTTGAATGCGTAATCCGCCCAGAACCTGGATGGTGAGGCCTGTGACGTCACCATATACCACAAAGTGGACTCGTTCTGATTGACTGACACTCTGTATACATCAGCGTCGGAATCACAGAGGCCGTAATCAATATCGCCACTGCCACAAGACATACCTTCCTCGAGAAATTAGTCTTAGGAACAGTTCATTACAATAAAATTACCAAATCTTTGCATAAAAATAAGTAACACTGCATTGCAATGTAACTCCAAGGTTTGTGGCTCCTTTGTGAGGGGGAACAACTTCAAACATAAGGTCTTCGGGAGGAGGAGGATCACACACACACATCAATCCCAAGCAGGGATGCATATGGATGGAGGGTGGGGGGATAATTCAATGAGGAAGGCTATGCAACACCAGCAGCTTCACTACTTAAAAATACCCAAAAGAACCAAATGGAACACCTGCTCCGGACCCTAGCTGAATACCCCCCTAACTCCCAGATGAGAATAGCGCGACCACCACCACCTCCAAAAGGGTTGCCTGCACTTCATTAGACCTTGAACACACACACACAAGACACTGACATACCATGTATAAAAACCAGGGAACAGGCCGCCAACAGGCAAAGACCAGCCACTGTCGGACCAAGCACGAGGTCGGACGATCTCAAAACAAAACTACAAATCTTCATCCTCAACTGCCTAAGCTTAGTAATGATCAGACCAGCTGCCCCTCTCAACACATACACATCTAAAAGTCTTCCTTCTGTACGCCTGTCAATTAGTATGTATACCAATAATGTCCGCTGACCATCTCTCGTAGTCATATAAGTATACCTGTGCATGTCCCTCTTCTTAACCCAGGTATTTCAGCACACAACACCACAAGCTATTCACCATTTCCATTCACACTACTGAATACCCTAATCTAAATCACCCATTACTAATACCCGGTCTCTTACACCACAACTGCTGATACATTCACTCATCCGCCACTCAAAGCACTTACCTCTCATGATCTTTCTTCTCATGGCCAGGTCCATAAGCACCGATAACAATCGCCCATCACTCGCAATACACTTTAATTTTCATCCACATCAGCCTGGAGCTCACTTCTTTACATTCAAACACCCCAACTCCTGCTTCAGCAATAGTGCTACCACTTCCTTAGCTCTTGCCCTTCCACCAACCCCTGACTTTACTCCTAACATACCTGCGTAGACCCCGAGCAGCACATACCTGGACTGAAGTGGGAAAAGCATACAACACGACATCCATTTCAGATGCTCTTGTGTTTCAATCCAAAAAAAACAACCTACATCTGCAGCTGAACAAATAGTATGGATGATGCGAAATGATAAGATTGATAAAAAGTGATAAATACATACTTTATTTCATTCTACTTCATGGTGAATCTGATCACAAGAGTTTCAGTAAAACGATTTAAACTTAGTATTTTCTGTGGATGAAAATCCAAAAATACGAATAGATAACTATGCCAAAGGATTTATGTAGCTCCGAGAAAACATACTGGTACACATTAATACTTATCAAATACAATTTGATTTTCCTTTAAAGCCTACATTGAATATATAAATTTTGTTAATTTAACTCATATTTTTCCAACTTATTTCCAATTTAAGTGTAAAAATAAGCGTCGTTAATTCCTGTAAAACAATATAAACATAAGGATCCAATACCGTAAACGTACATTACGTAAAAAACTCACATTTTGGAACAAGAATCCACGTAACAAGAGCATACAACACGACCAAATACACACCCGACCTGTGCCAGTAACACAACCCTGAAAAGGTGTCAATGACAACCACACGAGCCAGTTTGTCTCGTCGAACCTTTACACTCACATTCACACACTCTGACGTTGTGATTCGTCTCAAAGTTAATTGCCTCTCTTGGCTGGTGAGGACTTACCTAATTCTCTCATTTGCTAAATGAAAATGACTAGACAATACAATTTAATTCAAGAAAGAAAAAGCATAAAGCCATGAATTGAATTTAGTTGGGCTGAATTTATTGTACACTACATACACATAACCTAGTCGCTCACTACACTACAGTTCCACAAGGGCCGCAATGTGCCGGTAATGGCACTTCGGGCACAGACACTCGACCTGCGCCAATAATGGCTCAACCGAAAACGAGCGGTCACTGAGAATATCCCGGGCCAAGCTTAGTTTAGTAAATCTTTACACACACACACACACACACAAACCACCATCACACACATGATCACTACATCCTCAGCGAGCCTCTATTTTTTCCATCCTTCACGAACGGATCTTCACGCCATCCTTAACACACTCGTCTACACTTTACCTTCAGCGCGACCCATAGGAGTCAGGTCAGAAGTATCTTCACCACACTGGGGTTAGGGTGAGGATGACTGGTGAAAGGAGGGAAACACAAATATCCAGGAGTAAGACAACCCATTTTGGAGTGCTTCCAAGACACTCCGGAAATGTCTGAAGCTTCGCATATCGTTTTTGCTGGATGTTTGTACAACGCCAATATACTAATTATTGTCTTAAACCTTGCGTTAGTGTGGATGCATCATCTCGACATTCCCCCTCCCCACCTTCACCTTTTTCAATAAGTTAAATTTGGTCAAATTAGGCTAGGTGACAGTACAAACCAAGAATTACTTTTAGAGAAAACAAAAAACTACTGCTTTAACAACAACAAATAATTCCGTAGAGAAAAGAGGCAATTGTGAGGAACTGGACATTTGACCCGTTCTATGACAACACTGAATGGTAGGTGTATATACCTTCAGTGTGGCGCGTCACTTTGGCGAGACACCTCTACCTCATACTGTTGCCCTGGGAGGGAAGGTATTCTTTCCCAGCGTTTCCGCTGCTTCTACCACGACCACATCCGTTCGTAGGCAGGTGGATCCAGGCTCAATCACATCCCGGTTCAAATCCCCGGTCTATAGTGATACTATTACTGCCTTCACGTTGCAACACATGATACAGTCTTTCAATGACTTTAATGAGGAAAATAATCCAAAAATAAGGATTGACAATTATGCAATGTGCTATAATGGCTAGCAGATACAATTATAGCGAATTTCGAGCATTTAAAAAGTAAAATTATAGTTTTGCTTAATAACAAAATAAACTATATAAGATTTCCATTTTAAGTCAAATACTCAATTGTCTTTTAATAAAATCAAAAAGATATGTACATATAAATATATTTTATATTATCAAACAATATAGTGAAAATGATAAATTCGTATATTACATTCAAAGCATTCCCAATTATTCACATCCTACAACACATACACACCTATACGTGTTCACGGATTTAATTTAATTGGGAAGAGGTGATTATCACAGCAGATTTTACGCAACACACAACCACCTAAGAGACCAGTAAACTACCATTACAATGGGCCGCCTTGTGCCAATTGGCACCGCGAGCACCGATACCCAATCTGTGCCAGTAATGGCACCCCTAAACACACACACACACACACACACACACACCGACCCGTGCTGGTGATATCAGGCAACCGAGGACGCACACCTGACCAAAGACAACACTGGCACACCCATACGCTCGGTCCATACCAAGCTTGGACATGACCAACCTCTTCACCCACTCAAAACATTCACCTTTAAATAAGCCAGGTGACAGTACCACGAGACCTCCAACAACCTAACCTACAACCAGTCGCTTCAATCAACAACCATGCACAGCCTACCCCGGCCACACTTGACTTGGTTCACTCTCTTCGATGCAAAGTTGGTAAGAGTCAAGACTTACTGTAGACATTTTGTTCAATTTCAGATGAAATTTTCCTAGGTTTCTCACTTCCCTAATCTCAGTCATTACAACGGGACTGCGTCTATCACCGCTACAACGGCCAACTCAATATTCATGTGACCAAATTCTTTGCCGAACAAAGTTGTCAAACTTTATCTACTACGCTTTATCAGTGGATCATTGTGTGATGTCAACTTGTAACGAAAAATCTTAAATCATCATGGTTGGCCTGAACGTTGCTTACACCATCTGGCTGGCCGTCCAGCGTTTAATGGTCCTAAGGCAGAGAAAGAAAGGCGTAAAACACAATCAGCAGAAGTACATCTTCTAATAGAACACGTTCCTTCACCTCAGGATAACAGCTGTCAACCTGGACAACTACTTATGGTGCAAGACAATTCTAAGACCATACACTTCTCTATGTCAAGACTGGTTAGGTTCATGCCTGGCACAGGCGCTTGTCTATGACAACAACTATTGTTCGTCTGTCATAAGTGGTCAATAATATATGGAGTAAAATTCCAAAAATTAGAATAGATAATTATGTCGAATGCTATTGGCTAGCAGAGGACGTTGCAGAGCACACCCAATATTTATATAAAAAATAAGATAATTTCTTTGCAGTTAAGAATATCTATGTTAACATACAATCTATTCTTCCTCAACTCCTTCGTAAAATCAGATTAAAAAAATTCAAATGATTATATAATAAATACAAAAATATTCAATACCTCGGGAATCCATCACAATTTTCACAACACACATTCACATAAGTCACCATTACACCATATGTACACACGGGCCGCCGTGTGCCGGTAATGACACGAGAGCACACACACCTAACCTTTAAACACAAGAGCCCGTGCCAACCTTAATCTTAAATATTCACACACACACACACACACACACTGACCTCCGTGGTGTAGAGGCTAGCGTTACTGACAGCCATGTATGTTATGGCCGATTGGGAGCATACCCTTCTTGGTTCGAATCATGGTCACGGCAGCCGGTTCACAGTCCACCCAGCTGTTCATCCTCCCTCAGGGGCTGGTCGATAAAACGGATGCTTGGTAAAAATAGTGTGTGTGTGTGTGTGTGTGTGTGTGTGTGTTTAGAGGAGTAAAGATGGTACATACATAAATGGTTATCAAATGGGCAACAGGAGAGAACTTTCTCCACTTAAACATAATGGTAATCATAATCTCACATGAACACACACACACACACACACACACACACACACACAATAACCGATTAAAAACAATCATCTTAGTCAATACCAGAAGTAATGAGCGACAACAACAAATGAACCATAGGTATACAATTGACAGGGCAAGCCACTGTAGTCATGAACTCATTAAGACGTTTGGGGAATATGTACGGATGTAAAAAACAAGAACTTCAATAATCATAAACAATACCTTAAGTTACCCTTTTAAGCCGCCAAGACAGTGGCCCATTCTCTTCGTCTCATGTTAAGGGACACTGAAATATAAACATGAATCATTTCTTATAAAACCTATAACGTTAATTTACAATATCTATACCATCAATATTATTTTTTTTCATTCATATATAATTCATCCAGTCTGCTACGTAAAAATATAATTTCTTACCAACCTGGAATTAATCGTACGTTTTATAATTACGCAACTTTCATATGATCCAACTTTGATGGTTGATGCAGCTGGTTGTATGAACGGTCTTCTGTGTATCGTCTGACGGAGGCGAGTATGTGCGGTGCGACAAGAACTGAAAATGTTAATAACATTTATATGAGCAATCTCCCTAAACAATCTATATTAAAGAAAACAGCAACAAAGGGCGATGTGGACAGAGTCGTTATGCCACTAACAGCAGTGTCAAATATTCATACATCATTTCTTTAAGCCTCATAGTCCTCCTATAAAGATTATGTGTATAATGTGTGGTGAAAATGTTTGATTTCCTCAGTGAAATCTAAAATCTAATTTCATCAAATCAATCACTCGATGAATCACATAAGCACGACGGTGCGACCCTTGAGCAATACGGTACGACCTTTGATTATTGCATTACCTCTGACATGACCCTTAAATGTCACATGAAAGATAATGTCGTCATACTTACGGCTCCTACCTTTAAGAACACATATGATCCTAAGGTTCGTATGACATGACTGACAATCCAATCTGGTAGAGAAATCCAGGTCGTATTTATATCAAATGTTATCATTCATCAGACCAGGGTTGGCAAGGGACTATGTCAATGACAAAGCCAGTTCTCGGCTGTGACATTAATGGTTACAGATCAGGTGTGTTTTCGGGGTGTTACTACAGGCACTTAGCACCCGTGTGTAACAACTCTAGATGGATAAGTGTGTTGTGCAAAATGTGATGAATTGCTTCATCCTAAATAATTCAAACAATTAAGAGATACCTATGTTGCGCAAGCAGTCTCTCTCTCTCTCTCTCTCTCTCTCTCTATATATATATATATATATATATATATATATATATATATATATATATATATATATATTCCTGCCTCAAATCCGTGAGATAGAGTCATTTCGCTTGCAATTTACTCATCCAATCAGGGAAATTCTAAGGCGAGGAAGCCGGGTCTCGACAATGGAAGGTTACCGAACAGTTGTTTCGATCAACGCATCCCACAACGACTGGGGAGACTACTGTATGAACACTGCACCCCACAACGACTGGGGAGATTACTGTATGAACACTGCACCCCACAACGACTGGGGAGATTACTGTATGAACACTGCACCCCACAACGACTGGGGAGATTACTGTAGATACATAAACATATACAGGAAAGTAGCACTTATAGTCTATAATTTCCCTTGTACATCTTTGTCTTCCCGTTTTCTGTTTTCTCAATAATTACCTCCTGTTTCATTGTGTTTCCCAGTCTGTCTTCATGATGTATGTATTACGTCCTTTTCATCAGTTTGTCTGTGTCTCTTAAAATTTGTTTCCTGGTCTTCCACGCATTTACCTCCCATCTCACCGTTTGTTTGCTGGTCTGTCTACATTCATTCATCTATATTTCACCGACTCTACTCACCCAAGCTCTTCCACATTCAGCGACACACACACACACACACACACACACACACACGCTCTCTCTCTCCCTCTCCCGCGCCCTACTCTCACCATGACCCTGACTCACACCATTTCCCAACCTCTCACAGCCACTGCTTCTTGTCTTCCTTGTTATGAGCCGCTTATCTTGCCCGCGTCTCTCTCTCTCTCTCTCTCTCTCTCTCTCTCTCTCTCTCTCTTGTGTTCAGCGGTCGTGACGGCAGCATCACCATTACTGGGAGACGATGCTGACTTAGGGAAGATGATGCGGGGGGGGAAACGGAGAAGAGAAAGTGAGACACGAGAGAGAGAGAGAGAGAGAGAGAGAGAGAGAGAGAGAGAGAGAGAGAGAGAGAGAGAGAGAGAGAGAGAGAATCATACTTGGATTCAATGGAGAAACAAAAGAAAACGGGGAGAAGCGATGTTCCCCTCAGTTGATGATGACGCCACGATCAGCTGATGATGACACTTCAAATCAGAAGTTAGTTCATAAAGTTTACACTCTCTCTCTCTCTCTCTCTCTCTCTCTCTCTCTCTCTCTCTCTCTCTCTCTCTCTATCTATCTATCTATCTATCTCTCCCGTGCCTTTGGGTACACTTTCGTTACACTCCAGTGTTGAGGCACTCACGAGACACCCACGACACACACTATGTACACAGAAGACACTAGTGCACATACACTCATGAGACGGTGTGCACGAAGCTGTGTACACTCACAACACACTAGGTACACTCGACACACACGAGGGAATTCCATTTCATTCTAACACTCCTGTGTATCCGTCGACTGTGTATCGATACACACAGTTCCCTCCGTCTTAGATTCGTTTGTTTTCATTAGCAACAATTCACACCAACACCGACCTATGTACGTTTTCCTTATTTACACTACTTAAAGTTATGTTTTTCGACAACGACACTTGATCTAGTCATGCGTTCACTTACATCTATACACACTATAAACAAAATAATTAATTCATTGAACACCATACATTTACTAATTCGGGCAAAGTACTCATTTTCAGTTTGACATAACAGCTTATTCATGAATGAATGCATTACTTTACAGACATGCTCTTTCAAACTCATTACATAGTCTTCGAACACAAAATTGCTTTCTAAAAAAGTATCTTCGTACAGAAAACTTCCAGTGACATTTTCCAAACTAAAAAAAAGTAGTTGGAGACATGTACCACATTCTGGTTTGCGTTTTCATCCACTTATTTACAGTCGGAAGACGTCAACAATGCACTAAGTGGCTGGACACACCGCTTTGGAATACCATTGCTGAATATCGACTGTAGGATCACGTATTGGGAGGTGGAAAATAGTTTTGGGGGATTTCTTCGAGGGATTTTAAAAATGTTGGATGGATGGACGGGTTTGGGAGTAGAAGCGTATAGGAAGGTTGGTTGGTGGACTCACTGAGAGCAATGTGACGAAGAGTGAGTGAAAATACCAGATGGAAATGAAGAATAAGTCATGGGACTCGACCTATTCTTCCTAGTATAGGTTAGATCAAAGCAACTTCCTATAACCTGTGCATCTCATAAAATTTCCAGATAACATATAAATAATTTCATTATCCGCCTAAAGAACCCTTTCGTCATTAAGTCGCATTTCAATTGCACATCGCAAACATATTACGACAGTAATCATAAAGGAATTTATTGCAGTCTCACGTAAATAATTCCAAGTTCTCAAGATGGCAACAGTGAAGATTCACCAACCTACTGCTACCAAGTACCTGTTCGGACTTTTCACATACTTACACTTAACATTATGGTACATAGTCTTAAATCCCGATAAAATGGTATATTTGAGCGATAAAGTACTCGAGTGAACGAAGTTAATCGACGTCGGAACCGCCAGTGAAAGTACTTCGTAGCGGGGTCCCAGGGGCAACAGTCATGCATTACGTCACGTTGAGTTGGCTTCAAACGACTGGTCGTACAATGCTTGTTGTCCTTAATTACCATCAACAACCCATTCCGTTGTACTGTTTCTTTTACCTACAATAAAGGTGTCATAAATATCTGCCCGACGTGAACATGGCAATAAACAACCGTAAATTAATACCTGTCTAATGTTAAATGGTCGTCGACTCAAAGTGTACGAGACGGACCATCACTGGACGACACCTGGACATTACTCATTCAACATTTTGATCGACAACTACGTTATTATCAATACATCTCAAACATAAACATTTGTCACACATTCTGTAACATTCAGTAATCTAAGTTTAAAATGTTTTTAACCAGTAAGAACAACCGTCAATGCATTATGTTGTAGAAAAAGTTGCAGAACTTTGTCCTGAAATTTATAGTATCTTTGAAAACAAGGAAAAGTTGTTTAGATTCTATAAAATTCGATGAATTTGCATTACTGTATCAACATTATCCGAGAACGAGATAACACACTTATGTAAGTGAAAATATAACATTTATCAATAGACCAGAGTGACACAGGTAATCCCCCACTACGTGCTCAGTGGTAAACCTTATCCTACTCTCTCAAGTAACACTTCAAGCACAACCTTCAGTAACTACAATACTTCAAGCACAACCTTCAGTAACTACAATACTTTAAGCACAACCTTCAGTAACTACAATACTTCAAGCACAACCTTCAGTAACTAACTTGTCTTCGTCTTCCTCAAGTCATGACGTTATACAAACTGGGTCGTAGTGTGGGATATACTTACGAAGTAATCATCATTTCGGGCAAGACTTTATTACTATTACTTCTAACATCATCAAAGTTAACATTACTCCTGCTGACACGATCCAATACATAAAGTATTAGTAATACCACCAATAGCATCACTACCCTGAGCAGCACCATCACCACCTCTCTCTCTCTCTCTCTCTCTCTCTCTCTCCTGTTCAACCTCCACTACCCACCTACATTACGCGTACCTTGAGTACTTTCTGTAACTTTCTCAACGTGTTTTACGCAATCTGTGTTGATATTTCACATTATTGAAATGCATTATATTCCGCGTATATTTGCGGTTCTGTCGTCTGATCCATCGGGGTAAGCTTGGCGTAACCCTACGGTCATCCCAAACGTATACACCTTTGTTCATCTGGTCCCTCCTTCAGGGTGGGAGCAGACTGTTTTGAAAGTTCCCTCAGGGACCCCATTTTCTATGAGAGGCTGGATCCATCCTTTCACTTTCATGTCCTTGGAGTGTTATGCTTGAGGCGTGCGTATAGGGCCTAAACCGTGAGGAACATGCTTCATGCTGTTTTATGCTTGACGTGTATAATGCCTGTATACTTAAGTATAATACCTTGACCCTTGAGTACGATTTTAAACACTTTAGTATGAGTCCCAAGACGCTTGGGTACTATGTCTGACCCTTGAGCATGATGTCTGACCGAAAAGTATGATATCAAACACTCGATACATACCCGGTATAGCATAAAAAATTTAGACTCACCTCTGAAATAAACTGTAGACATATTACTCACCAACATAACTGAACATGAGAGTTAAAAGTGCCGAAGCTCACACAAAACAATAGCCAATCTACGTTCCTCCAGCCACCTGGTAATAAAGGTTATTTACTATGTTAAAAAAGATGATGACATTAATATATCTGTTAAGGTTAAGTTCCCATGACTTTCTTGTATGTGAGATTACACGAGTCCTTCCCTTCCCGGCTCAGTCTGGCATGACAAGGGCGGAGATTACGGTACATGTCATTATCATTAATATAATCATCATTACTATCATTCTAAAAATATATGATTGCATATGTTTAATATAAAATATGGTGGAGCTACATCGCCATATCATACAAATTCCGAGACAAAATTAGGTGGTAAATCAATCAAGTTAGTCAAATATAGAGGCGTGTGCACACCAGCCACACTAGGATCTGGTCGGGCCACCAAACCATGTAATACATCTGAGACAACCTCGCCGGTAACACAGAGACCTGGCGGGCAAGGCTCTCCTACATCATAATGGTCCACATGTACGCACTTATACCCACAGCCCATCCTCCCACCTCCTACAGACAAACAAGTACTACCTGGACCAGTACACACACACACGAGGGGTGCAGACAGCGAGCAATAACAATGACAACTCGTGTCAAGACTTGGCCCCGGCGATTCTTTGCACGTACCACACAAACACACACACACACACACACACACACACACACACCATTCTGTTGGCATTATTCTCTTTCCAAGATCCAGTTGTATTAGTCATCGAATCAGACACCATTCTTCCTATGCCTACACCATGATGGCCTTCCATGAGACATGTTTTGAGCTTGTTTAGTTGTTTGGCCTACCCACTGATCGTCAGGTTATAAATACTAATCCAAATTTCTTGAACACCTGACTAATTCTTAGACCATACACGCTTCCACTGTAGATACAGGTTCTAATGTATGGACTATACACGCTTTCACTATATCCATATAGCTCTTGTATAAGACAATACTAAAGGCATCAATGTATAGCCTATAGCACACTACTGCCCCAGTGAACTGGTGTAAGTGTTATGTTATGAGGTAAACAATTACGATCTCCAATGTTGAAGGTTTCCATTAACTTGTGTTGGAGTGACGGTAAATTGGCGTGTCGTCACGCCAAACCACCGGAGGATATACTTTATACAGAGGGAATTACGAGCTGTGACGAGAGCTTTCAACGTGGATGGTGACTACAGCAACAACGTGGGTTGTGACGTGTAAATTGGTGGATGGTCGTTAAGCAACACTGGACGACCGCTGGCTACAACAGTACAACCCTTTCATCCTAGGGCAGAACCCCTGAGCACGACGGTACAACCCCATGAGCACGACCATTGAAGACGATGGTTACGATGCTTACGAGCAGGACAACGCGACCGTTGAAGAATAACGGCACGACCCTTGTGTCAGGTCAAAGGTCAGACCATCACATCCCAGCGTTATACCGTCGTGTTCAACGATCGTTAGCCTGGTACTAAACTTCAGAACAATATCAACCATAACATTAAATGCTGTTTAACGAGAGTTGTTCATGGCGATACTGGGCGACCCTACATAGCATGTAAACATTTCCCACACCTAAGGTAACACACGTCCTTCCACGGCTCGTTCAAGACAGGAAGGGACAGATGTCACGTGTTGTGTTGTATGTTGACAACATTATGGTGCGTCACGTGATGTGTCGTGTATGCTAAGAACATAACGGTGGGTTACCTGGCACCAGCAGATCCTCTGAAGAGGTTATGGATACTTTCATCATGACCATCAAGGTATGTTGTTAAGGTGTCGTGGGAGGTTATGGATACTTTCTTCATGACCATCAAGGTATGTTGTTAAGGTGTCGTGGGAGGTTATGGATACTTTCTTCATGACCATCAAGGTATGTTGTTAAGGTGTCGTGGGAGGTTATGGATACTTTCTTCATGACCATCAAGGTATGTTGTTAAGGTGTCGTGGGAGGTTATGGATACTTTCATCATGACCATCATGGTATGTTATTAAGGTGTCGTGGGAGGTTATGGATACTTTCTTCATGACCATCATGGTATGTTGTTAAGGTGTCGTGGGAGGTTATGGATACTTTCATCATGACCATCATGGTATGTTATTAAGGTGTCGTGGGAGGTTATGGATACTTTCTTCATGACCATCAAGGTATGTTGTTAAGGTGTCGTGGGAGGTTATGGATACTTTCATCATGACCATCAAGGTATGTTGTTAAGGTGTCGTGGGAGGTTATGGATACTTTCTTCATGACCATCAAGGTATGTTGTTAAGGTGTCGTGGGAGGTTATGGATACTTTCTTCATGACCATCAAGGTATGTTGTTAAGGTGTCGTGGGGAAAGTCGCCGCTCAGGGTATCCAGGTTACGGCAGCTTGGGGTCTCTAAGACAAAGCTATGGTATCGTCCGTCCGTAAGGTGTGGGCTCACACACACACACAGTGTTCTTTCCTTGGTGTGTCACTTGTAAAGTTGGGTGCATCAGACGGAGGTGACCGTGTGTCATGTATCCCGATTATCTGTGTCATCAACGAGGAGGAAGATGTACACACGTGGGCTGAGACTCACTACCCAGCCTTGGTTACGTTGAGGGTCTGTCGTGCCTATAGATCCCATCTCGTCATTCTGCCTTTCATTCCCTTTTTACCGTTTGATCTATGCACATCTCGCGAGGAAGGAGGTCCCCCGGGCATTTCTGTGATGATTGTCAACACGGGGTAATGGGACATAGCCACAGGTGTGGATATAAGTGATGTGTGTCATTACACCTGCCCCTTCCTGACCCCTTGTATTGCACCTCTTCAACGTTAAGCCCCGCCCACTCTCCTCCCAGCCCGCCCTCCCGAGTATAAGACTATGGGTCGTGGTCGGTCGAGTCACCAGTACGATCCCTGCCACCGTCGTAACAAGACCCCAGGTAAGCCTGACGCTCACAGACGACGGTAGGGCGGCACACCACACCCGAGACAACCCACCTGACGAGGACAACACCGCACACCACACCCGAGACAACCCACCTGACGAGGACAACACCGCACATCACACCTGAACTTCTCTAACCCCTGAGGGTTAGGACTACAAGAGAACGGACGGTAAACTACATCTGTGTTGATGACCGTACACCAGCATGACCAACGTAAACTGATATTCAACATGAACAAAAGCGACACAACCTTCATAGAATGACAGTGACAACTTCAGGAATCCCTCAAAGATACGACACCAAGAATCGTCTGGACTCGGCCATCAGGAGAAGCAACAGTACAGCAGGCGAGGAATACGACGCAACGCCTTGCTAAGAGAAGAGAGGCACTGGCCAGTCTTAGAAGAGTCGCTTACCAGACGATGTTCATCCGACCTGTAGATATGGTGTCTGGGTGGGGTGGGGTGATGGTGGGGGGGGGGGGGTGCGTTTAACGTATCCACCATAGTAAACAAAGAAACTGCGTCAGTGTGCGAGAAGGTTGAGGCTGGTGTCACAATGAGTGAGGGGCGCGTCAAGTGCTGGTGGCCGAGTGTGTGGGGAAGCCATCAAGGCTCCTGAGGAGGAGTTCAACCCGCTTCCTGAGGTGAAGACACATACACCCTGCTGAGTATGACGGTCGCTGCCACGATGGTTACGATCCTTGAACACGACGCGTTGCTACGACCACTGACCACGACGGCAATTCGTCGCACTACCATATCCTAGGCTTGTACCGTTGTGCTCACGTGTCGCATCGTCGTGATCAAGGGTCGTACCGTCGTGCTCAAGGGTAGGGTTAAGGGTGTGTGTTCTGCGTGTACAAAACGACCACGTCAGGTGGAATGCTTCAGGTGACTTACTAACAACTTGTACGTCAACTCATAATGTGTCCCTCAGCATTATCTTGTACCCACACATCGGTCTGGCCGAAACAGGTAGGATGAACAGTTGGGCTGGCTGTGAGCTGCCCGTCCTGGGGCTCGACCTGGGACCCTGTGATACAGTGTGACATAAGACAACCTTGTGCTTGTGTCGTCACCCAGACACATATGCTAATTATATGATCTCTACATCTCCCCCTGCAGGATGCAGCACATCTGACGATCATAAGAAACGGAGTAACTGGAAGAACTACAGCATATACAACTACAGTTACTGTAGAACTACAACACCTGCAAGATATACAATACAGGAACTAAGAGGAACGACTGCAACCACAGTGCAGGACCAACAAGGACTAACTACAGCAACGACAATAGTTACAAACATACACAAGCTGTACAACATGAAGCCTGTGATTTTGTGTATAGCATTTCTACTGACCCAGGTAAGTCTCTCTCTCTCTCTCTCTCTCTCTCTCTCTCTCTCTCTCTCTCTCTCTCTCTCTCTCTCTCTCTCATATTCCTGCCCTGGCCTACGTGTCAGGCCTGAGCCGGGGTAGGTGATCCACCAGACCTAACCCAGGTGTGTCGTGTTCCCCTGCAGACCGCTGCCAGCCTGCTCGACGGCCTCGAACACCACCATGGAGAACACGGTGAACACCATGATGAACACGGTGAACACCATGACGAACACGGCGAACACCATGATGAACACAGTGAACACCACGGTGAACATGATGGGGAACACGATCATGAGGAATGGCATGATGGTGCAGAACCTGGAGGTGATCATCCTCGTGTTGAAAACGATGGAACACACGACCAACCCAATACAGAAGACGTTCCTGCCCACCAGGTGATGTGCGCCGCCTTCCCCTCACTAGCTAGACAGATGCCGTACACAGAGATACATAGATAGACACAGTATGAAGGTGGGTAGACACATAAGATACCACGAGAAAACCCGTCTTACTGCGAGGGAAAGAAAAGCATAGTTATCTGTTTCTTTGTCATCCAAGATGACCTCTTCTGACATGTCTTTACTGCTCTCACATGACCCATGTAACCCCCACCCCCCTAACACATCCTACCTGACCTCTCTTTAGGTCATCACAACTAACCATCTGAAACTTGACCTTTGCAGGACTCCGTCGCTTCAGCATCGACCTCTGACCTCGGAGGGAGCTTCCTGAACATTCCTGGTGCTAACCCCACCCCAGCCGCAGACCCCACCCTGACCTATGACCTGGCTCCGGCACCAACTGATGCGGTTGACAACACCATCCGCAACTCACAAGATTACGATTATGAAACCTCCACCTCAACACTCCCCTCCGAGACGCCTTCCTTCAGCTCCTCCGGAGATGCCAAGCAGTTGGATTCTGGGGTAAGGAGAGAGAGAGAGAGAGAGAGAGAGAGAGAGAGAGAGAGAGAGAGAGAGAATTCCATCTAGAGTAAGAGTTTTATGAGTACAGGGACACACTTCAAAAACACGACCTCAACAAAAACAAAGCAGGAGAGAAAATAAGCCTCGAAGTACTCCAGTGTTACTGGGTCAGGAAGGGTATTACCTGCCTGTAGTTCGCGGGGTCTACTGAGCCATCTGCTGGACGGGAATTCATTGCGATCCGCAACGAGTGTGAGTCTATCTGTGTGAAGGGCGCTTCATGTGCGAGTGTAGGCGCCAGAGGGGCGTCTTCAGTGTGAACCAAAGCGTACAAGGTGAGCGTCTTAAGTGTGAGGTTGTCAGCGGGGCTCCTTGTGTGCGAGTCTGCATCAAAATGACGTCTTAAGTGTAAGTGTCTCAGAAGGTCTTCTTAGATGTGTCAAAGTGCGTCAGAGAGCTGTGTTAAGTGCGAGCTTGTGTGTGCCAGGCGAGTGTCAACTGGGATCCAGTGTTAGAGGAGCGTCTCAAGCGTGCCAATAGAGCACATCGAGGGTCGAGTCCGAAAGCAGTCAGAGATCTGATTGGACAACACTCCACAGAAAGTCTCTCGTCATTGGGTAGAAGGAAGACACAACACGCACACACACACCTGCCACAGCAGTAACTTCGACGTCTCCTCCTGCAGGATGCGGGGTTGGGGTCTACTGTGGGGTATCCTCAGTACGCTGCCGTGCCCCTGACCTCCTTCACCTGTGACTCCCAACAGTACGGCGGATACTACGCCGACCCCGAGGCCCAGTGTCAGGTCAGTCCAGGTCAACCCAAGTTAACCTCGTCTTTACACACCCTTGTATGTGATATATTTATTTATGAAGTACGTGCATTATTAGGTGGCTGCTGAGAAAAGCAAATTCTCTCACTTCGCCCATCCAAACTCCCTTGCGTCTACTGTTTAGTCTAATCTGACCTCTTGCGCACGTCGGTACGACTCTTAGAGGTTCCGTCTCTAAGCAGACTTCTTAAAGAGGTCAGGTCAAAGGCCGAACCATCACACCCACGGGTCAGAGCGTAGTGTTAACCTGGTTCCCGCCAACAGGTGTTCCACATCTGCCACAACGGACGCAAGATGGGGTCCTTCCTGTGCCCGAACCGTACGCTCTTCAACCAGGAGTACTTCGTCTGCGACTGGTGGTACAACGTCGACTGCAACGCTGCCACGCAGAGCTACGCCCTCAACGCCAACATCGGCGTTGTCCCGGACACCAACAACTGAACGATGCCCCACACGGACGATTCGACGTTGTCGTCTCCTCCTCAGCTAAACGTCCAACGCCTTCAAGTCTGCGCAGCACACAATCATCCACGTCCGTTGCCTTCTCAACGTCAACGCTCTCCTCCTGTCGCCCCACACCACCACGGCGTTCATTTCCCACCTTAGCGTTTTCTGTGATACGACGCGTTCAGGTTCATACAAGCCGAATACGTCTTAAAAACACACTGCTTTCCCTTCATTCTCAAGACGGCTTTGATCGTGTCAACGTTGTGGTTATGCCACCATAACCAATGGCTACATGTGGTTATGCCACCATAACCAATGGCTACATGTGGTTATGCCACCATAACCAATGGCTAAATGTGGTTATGCCACCATAACCAATGGCTAAATGTGGTTATGCCACCATAACCAATGGCTAAATGTGGTTATGCCACCATAACCAATGGCTACATGTGGTTATGCCACCATAACCAATGGAACCATGACAGTGTAGGAGTCCTTGTTTATTACCTTGTGTACAATTTACAAATAGCTTTGTGGAGTATACCACACCACACCACATATTCCTCGACTTCATAGTATAGGGAAAAAATTGACATATATGGTTTACCTGTGACTATATGTGTGTACACATGTATGTGCGTGTGTACTGATGAGCGGTGTACATGGGTTGTTGACGGCAAGTTGCCAAGGGTTGCAATATTACCTTCATGTGCCATAGTATCCCTAGGCGGCCTGTATGACGTCACTCAGCTACGTCACACCTTACATGAACCAATAGCAACCTTCGCGGTAGAACTGTACTATGACGTGATGACAGTAATTCACTACTACGACGAAAAAATTTGTGACCACTTACCTGGACCTTGTGCGAGTGTCACGTCAGAACATGACCATAAAACCGGGTTCTGTGTCAATGCTTGAACGATTTTTTGCTTGTTCTGCAAAGGAAAACTATAGTGTTCTCTGTACACATATCTGGCTCTGACGTCATATAGCGCATGCACCCGTAACGCTCACCCTTAAAATCACACTCGTAATGGGGCAGCAAATCTAAACCAATGGGCAGCTCTCTACACAACGGATGATGTAAATGACGTCATATATTTTTGGACCAATGGTGTGCATCCCCAACACTGTTCCCTTCCACGTACTCTAGGCTTAGCATGATCCATTGTATATATTTTATTCTGGTAATAAAATATACATTTGTAAACTTGTGTACATTACTCTTCCAGACTCCTTAGGACCATAAACTCTCTCTAGTAATGCTTTTGATGAATGATTATGACAGTAATGGCAAACTTGGCGCATATCACTATAGTTTCCTCTAATATATATATATATATATATATATATATATATATATATATATATAAAAGCTAGGCGCTTTCGCGATCAAGTGAAGATTGTTATCATGGTGGAAATGATAAATGTTCCTCAAGGTCACGTGATAATCCACGGCAGGATATGCTTCATTTGTATTCTGGTTTTCCATTTTCTTTACTCAGGAAATATCATTGTAATCTGCTGTCGACACCTGGATTCCTTGGCTTCATCCCCACCGCTTCTGAACCTCTCCTCCTCTTTCTCGTTTCCATCACACTCCTCAGAAACTTCTTACATCTACCAACTTTCCAAACATGTCCCTCCAGTCATCACCTCCCAGGCCCCACAGCAAAACACAACCCCTTTCAATGCTCAAGGCTACTGCAACAGAAAGACCCCCCCGCCAACGCAGGTGGAGACCGGCCACCAACGCTGAGGAGGTGACTGCGTTGCGTGTTCAAGCATGAAGCAACCCGGGCAACTGTACGAGATGTGCGACAGGAGGGACTGGCCGAGATGACGGACCAGAGTGACGCACGAAGGCTGTAGCTCACCCATGGAGGCCAAGTCTACGATGAAATAAATTGTCAAGATTGGAGCTGGTGAATTTTACTGAATAATCAACCGATACATATTTTCAGAAATACTTGTATAATATGTTACCCGACCCCTCCGCTATTCATGTAAAAATGTAAGTTTCCAATACTCACTTGTTCAGCGACTCAGCAAGTTGCCTCCTGGTTCGAAACCCGTAACATTTTAACTCTTACTTGACACGTTGTTATGACTGAAGATGAGCTGAGCGTGCTGTCAGGTGGTGGTTGACCTTGACGCTACTGTCCGTCGTCAACAAGGTCATCCATGATGAGCGTCGTCCTAGACCACACCATGAGAAAGTAACGTGCCCTGGGGTGTGCGACCTCGGGCCACTAGTGTGACAACACACGGCTGGGACTACGGCTCATCTACACGTTGCTAGTATACACGAGTTATGACCTTAATGAGAACGGCTCCTGTGGTCTCGTTGCTTAACCTAACCTGTATGAAAGTTGTAACTTACGGTACACAACGAAGGTCAGTAACACTTGCAAAACATTGTTACCTTTACACTCCTCCAGTGGTGTGATCTTACCACACAACACACTCATCCACTGGTGTGACCGTACCACACAACTCACACCTACAGTGGTGTGACCTCAACACACAACACACACCTCCAGTGGTGTGACCTCAACATACAACACAGCTCCAGTGTGTGACCTCACCACACGACACACCTCCAGTGGCGTGACCTTACCATACCACACACCTCTAGTGGTGTGACCTTACCATACCACACACCTCTAGTGGTGTGACCTTACCATACCACACACCTCTAGTGGTGTGACCTTACCATACCACACACCTCTAGTGGTGTGACCATATCAATAGAAGTCTAGCAACCAAGCAGCAAGAACTGTACAGAATTCTATCGTCTGGCGAGGAAAAAAATACACCAAAATAATTTCGCTATCTTATATATATTGTAACGACCATCATAACTAGTCTTGTGAATTGTTTACACAGACACCTAATGAGGAACTGTGTACGAAACGTGTACAGTGAAGAATTAATAGAAAACATTATCCTAACTCCTACTGAAGTGCGGTTTCACCACCATCAAGAACTAGCGTGATCATATCAATATATATCGACCCGTGTAGACAATGCTCACGATTATATGCCATTTTGGTTTTCTTTTGAAGAGCAATTGCTAGAGTTAACACTTCGTCGGTCAGTTATAAATCTTTAGTATTTTCTACTGAAATAGCATCTATCACCTGAGCATAATAAACATACTTTACGTTAAAAGTGAAATATATCATTCTTGGATGTTCGAAGTTAAAAAAAAAATGCCTTCGAATTTTCTCATGAAAATGATACTTGAGAAACATTCCAAAAACTATATATCTGTGTACACAATTAATAATAAATATCTACATAATTCATTTTATATTCAATTAAAATCATCTTTTACTAATACGCATATGTCTGTTACTCAAGAATAAAAAAAATAAAAAGCCGACTTTTATGACTACATTAATTACTTTTAAGAAAATATAAAAAACAAGCATAGTTGACCAATGTTTTACGATTACAAAGTATCTTTAACTAAGAGTTGTTGCTATGGTAACATCTCACACACAAATCACAGATAATTATGTAAACATTTTGACAAAGTCTGTCGCCGGCGTCAGGACAACAATTATTAAAAGATAATCAACAAACTTACCATCGTTACCCCACAAGTGTCATGGTCATGACTGACACAAACGCAGTCATCGTCACCCGCAGTTACAACCCACCAACTTCTTCCATTTTCTTGGTTTCGTGTTAAGTTACATTTCAACAATTAACTGCGCGTTTCGTGTTAAGTTACAATTCAACGAAATGCTTAAAAAAAAAAAAAAGTCAATGGGCTACCAAGCCCATGTTCAAATTGTGAGAGTTGCCAGCAACTAAATATTCCTGCCATCACATCTTACGGAGGGCTCTCAATATCAAATTTCTTAATAAGTTCGTGTAACTACTGTCTATTAACGAAAATTGTTGCCCATTTAATGGCATTATCTGTTTCGCTGCCACATTCCACTAACTGGTACAGGACTATGAATATATTTCTCCAATATCTATCAACTACTCCAATTGTTTTCTTTTCTACTTACGAAAACTTTGATATCTAAAATTATTTGTTTTTAATAAAACTTTAAATATAAATAATCTTAAATCATTAATTAATAATATAATCATATTATTCTTTATTTAAACATTAGATAATTTTGAATATAGCATAGCCTAAATCTGCATCATTATTATATTACACAACCGTTTATACGCTATCTTGACAATTTTTGGATTAAATCCAACGAACCATAAACAATTCCTGAAGAAAAATAAAGTAATTGAGATAAAGCACATCCACCTACGAGCCTAGTCACTGTTACATACGAATCCCCTTGTGCCAGTAATGGCAACCCTGAGCACACACATCCAACCTACGTCAGCAGCAGTTCACCCAAAGAACGGACCATTACTGACAAAAACCCGAGCTGTACCATGTAACGCTTACTGTACGTCATACTTTCCCATTATCACACTGCTGAAAATTCTCCAAAATTAGACTTTGTATTGTTTATGTATGAGGAACACGTCGAGAACTTATAAGATGGAATAAGCTGCGGGCAGATATATATCTTATATGGTTTGTTATTTCAACTTAATGCCTATCGACTGCCTGGTTCATCATGGCCAGAAGATGGATTATGGATGCATGCGACATGGGAAGAAAAATCTAAATGAAAAAAGGAATGTACTCATGCGAAACGTTTATAGTGAAGAATTGATAAAGAAAAATATCCTAACTCCTACTGAAGTGCGGTTTCACCATCAACAAGAACTAGCGTGATCATATCAATATATATCGACCCGTGTAGACAATGCTCACGATTATATGCCATTTTGGTTTTCTTTTGAAGAGCAATTGCTAGAGTTAACACTTCGTCGGTCAGTTATAAATCTTAAGTATTTTCTACTGAAATAGCATCTATCACCTGAGCATAATAAACATACTTTACGTTAAAAGTGAAATATATCATTCTTGGATGTTCGAAGTTAAAAAAAAATTGCCTTTGAATTTTCTCATGAAAATGATACTTGAGAAACATTCCAAAAACTATACATCTGTGTACACAATCAATAATAAATATCTAAATATTTCATTTTATATTCAATTAATATTATCTTTTACTAATACGTACATGTCTTTATATTACTCAAAAATATAAAAATAAAAAGCCGACTCTTATGACTAAACTAATTACTTTAATGTAAAAAGACAAGCATAGTTGACCAATGTTACTCATACGATTACAAAGTATTTTTAAGAGTTGTTGCTATGGTAACATCTCACACACAAATCACAGATAATTATGTCAACATTTTGATAAAGTCTGTCGCCGGCGTCAGGACAACAATTTTTTTTTTTTTTTTTTTTTTTTTTTTTTATACTTTGTCGCTGTCTCCCGCGTTTGCGAGGTAGCGCAAGGAAACAGACGAAAGAACTGGCCCAACCCCCCCCCCCCCCCATACACATGTACATACACACGTCCACACACGCAAATATACATACCTACACAGCTTTCCATGGTTTACCCCAGACGCTTCACATGCCTTGCTTCAATCCACTGACAGCACGTCAACCCCTGTATACCACATGACTCCAATTCACTCTATTTCTTGCCCTCCTTTCACCCTCCTGCATGTTCAGGCCCCGATCACACAAAATCTTTTTCACTCCATCTTTCCACCTCCAATTTGGTCTCCCTCTTCTCCTCGTTCCCTCCACCTCCGACACATATATCCTCTTGGTCAATCTCTCCTCACTCATTCTCTCCATGTGCCCAAACCATTTCAAAACACCCTCTTCTGCTCTCTCAACCACGCTCTTTTTATTTCCACACATCTCTCTTACCCTTACGTTACTTACTCGATCAAACCACCTCACACCACACATTGTCCTCAAACATCTCATTTCCAGCACATCCATCCTCCTGCGCACATCTCTATCCATAGCCCACAATTATTAAAAGATAATCAACAAACTTACCATCGTTACCCCACAAGTGTCATGGTCATGACAGACACAAACGCAGTCATCGTCACTCGCAGTTACAACCCACCAACTTCTTCCATTTTCTTGGTTTCGTGTTAAGTTACATTTCAACAATTAACTGCGCGTTTCGTGTTAAGTTACAATTCAACGAAATGCTTAAAAAAAAAAAAAGTCAATGGGCTACCAAGCCTATGATCAAATTGTGAGAGTTGCCAGCAACTGAATATTCCTGCCATCACATCTTACGGAGGGCTCTCAATATCAAATTTCTTAATGAGTTCGTGTAACTACTGTCTATTAACGAAAATTGTTGCCCATTTAATAGCATTATCTGTTTCGCTGGCACATTCTACTAACTGGTACAGGACTATGAATATATTTCTCCAATATCTATCAACTACTCCAATTGTTTTTCTTTATACTTACGAAAACTTTGGTATTAAAAATTATTTGTTTTTAATACACTTTTAAGTATAAATAACTTCAAATCATTAATTAATAATATAATCATATACTTCTTAATTCAAACATTAAATAATTTTATATATAAAATAGCCTAAATCTGCATTATTATTGTTATTTCACAACAGTTTATACACTGTCTGAAAATTTTTGGATTAAGTCCAACGAACCAAAAACAATCACTGAAATAAGAAAGTAATTGAAATAAAGCACAGCCACCTACGAGCTTAGTCACTGTTACATACGAATACTGACAAAAACCCGAGCTGTACCATGTAACGCTTACTGTACGTCATACTTTCCCATTATCACACTGCTGAAAATTCTCCAAAATTAGACTTTGTATGTTTATATATGAGGAACACGTCGAGAACTTATAAGATGGAATAAGCTGCGGGCAGATATATATCTTATATGATTTGTTATTTCAACTCAATGCCTATCGACTGCCTGGTTCATCATGGCCAGAAGATGGATTATGGATGCATGCGACATGGGAAGAAAAATCTAAATGAAAAAAGGAATGTACTGATGATATCGGCAGGAAGAGTGCGAGTGTGACTGGAAAGAGTACAAGTACATTCATATCGTTTTTCTTTAAAATCTTATACAAAGCCAAATTGATTACCGTTGTGATGAAATCAGCGGGTGACTGTCTGCCTCAAAATTGTCCATCATTTATCATTATTCAACTTGTCATACGATACCACATGCACTCTCTTGACAGCAATGAGTTTAATATATTCTTTTATTAAAATCTAAAAATTATTCCATTTATTTACGATATACTAATGTAAAAAAAATATAATTATAATCACTTACATTATCTATAATCTAAATTTTTTCCCCAACACCCTTAAATTTATACATTAAAGTATTTCTCTAGGATACAAAATTACTCAAATTAATAATAATTTCACAAATTTTCTATCATACTAACTTACGTACTATTCTCAAGAGCCGACAACGTTTTCATATGAAAGTCACTCAATGTTTCATATTCAACTAATACAGATGAAAGATCCCTTGGGTCGACCTATGCCAGTTATGAAGCCCAGAGATTACTCTCGACCTATATCAGAGATGGCGCCCTAAGAACACACCCGTTTCAAAAACGGCTCCCCAAGAACACAATCTGCCACACTGACGAGTGTGATGTGTAAGATTCTGGATGAGATAATCAAAATGCATATGGATGAGTCCCTGCTGAGGAGAGATTAACTAAACATGAGAAAAGCTTTCAGTGAAAAAGGTCATGTTCAACGAACCTTTCAGATCTCTAAGGGAAAAGGAGCTCGGTCTTAAACAAAAGAGAAGGATGTGTGGACTGTATCAGGACTGCCGGAAGACATTTTACACAACCGCACAGGAGGAAGTTTAAGATGCTGGATCACTAGACAGGAATAGGGAGACTCCTTCGATGGATAGCTTATCGGACTGAATGGGAACAAAGGACGCAAAGGAGCCATTTTAAGAGGGGTGGAGTCACCAGTGGAGTGCCGCAGGATTCTGCTCTGGAACCGTTGTTGTTGATCCATGCAAGTGACTTGCCACATGAGATAGACTCCTATTTCAACGTGTTTAAAGACGACACAAATGTCATGAAGGAAGTGAAAAGTAGAGAAGATTGCATCAATATGCAGTGACCTAGAGAGACTCCAAAATTGGTCTGATATTTGGGTGATGAAATTAAACAGTAAATGAAAAGTATTGAGGATGGGATGCAGTGAAATGGCCTCAAATTGACTTCTATTGAGCAAGAAATTAGTCTCAGGAATCTCTATGGGAGAGGAACAGAGGAGTTGATATAGTCACCTAACACCAGAGTTCTACAGTGTGTGTGTGTGTGTGTGTGTGTGTGTGTGTGTGTAAATCACTACGACTAAGCTTCACACAAGCTCTTGTCAATAACCATCTGCTCTCAGGCGTGTATCCTTGGGGTGCCATTACTGGCACAGGTTGTGTGCGCGCGCTCGGGGTGTCATTCACTGGCATGACCAAAACTGGGATAGGTTTCTCGGGTTTGTTTACCGCACCTAGAGGAGAATAAAGATCTGAAGGTCTAGACGAAGGTAACAAATATTTAACAAAATTGTGAAATGTATATGACCATTTTCCCACCCTGACAAAGAGGAGAGAGAGAGGGGGGGGGGGATCGACATGACCAACAACCTTTTTATTTCTAAACCAGACAGATGTCGTAGACAGTGGCCAGCTCTCTGAAAGACGTAGGGATGGAACCACCACACGACATGAAATTCAGTAAGAAAGCTGTTAAAAGTACAGAAGTACGATTATACAATGAGCGATGAACGAATGAAATAACATGAAAAAGACGTTGTCAATGCACACATCGTGTAGAAGTTTAAAATGTATTATAGCAAAGAATTTATGAAAAATGTGGCCCACCGAGAGCAAAACTCCCTCCCCGTCCAGTAACAACATTTAAATACAAACAAACGCGTCTCGTACATTAACCTCTGAAGATGAAGTATCACGTAATACTTCGGCTATAAATGCACGCTGAACAAGGAATTCCCAATTTTATTTTAGTTTTATAACTATAATCTAACCACCATAACTATTACAAATGTGCAAAGTGATTAACAAAAATATTAATATAGACAGGTTAGTTGTACGTCTGCCCGCAGCTCATACCTGTGCATGTATTCCTCCTCTTGTGCTTACAAACTACTACTATCATTTGTAAACATTTACGTTCATGATATGTTAAATAATATAACTTTAGTATGACTCAACACGAGACAAAGAAAATGGATACAGCTGTTGTTGACCAGAGTATGTCCGAATATGGCTGCATTTCTCAAGGTCACGAACGTAATTACTGTGTGGAGCTAATATCAACCAGTTTGTTCAGGTCTTCTTCCTAGACCTGATGACTGTCGTGATGAAACCAGCTGCAGATTTCCCCTCAAAACTGTTGACATTTATCACACGTTACCAGTAAGAGGTACAACTTACGAGAAATGTTGTAAACAGAATTTTGTTTAACATTTATAAAGTATATTTCCTTTTTACTCTGATAAAAACTTTCAAGAATCTTAAGACCTTACGTATTAAATGTTTAAACTATTCATAAAATTAAGAAAATTACTAATAATTTTAAAAATCACGAAATATTATATACTTATGCTTCCTTCTTACATAAGACTAAAGATTTCTGAACCTGGACTCAAATCGCACCTGCCTTCCATATATACTTACTTACTTACTAATTTCTGGAATATTCCCAATAATCTAACTCATTTTAAGATGAAAGTGTATGGAAAATTTAATTACCAGGTCGTCTCATTTTTGATAGATCAGCCTCCACTTAAATTCTTCATCTATGTTGAATATATTTAAGCTCCTCAGGAGGATATTGTAGTCATCAGCGTTACTGGTCTGAATGCTCACAAATTTGATTATGGCATTTTTTTTCCTCCTTAGTGTAGCAAAAACAGGAAGGTAGCTGGGTGGGGTTACGTCTCCCTCTACCAAGAGTTTATATTTCACACAGTTTCCCCTTCTTGTCAAAGTATGTTTACTTAGGCATAAATACTGTGACACAAGGCAAACATTTCAGTGCTAACATACCATTCAGGATAACGTATTCCATCTCCCAAACTAATAATGATAATAAGAGAGCGTTATGTGTCAACTCGTGGATCGTTGACGGACCAGCACACCTTGGAGGTTCCTCCCGACTCTAGTAACTTAAATTCGCGTTCACCATCATTGGATTCAAAAGTCTCGCTGGGGAATTTTTACCTGCAATCTCTTTAAAAAAAATCCATCAACTTTTAGCCTTACTTTACCTTAAGATTTAAAAATAGAAAAAGGAAAATATCTAATTAAATTTGATAAATCGACTTGAAAAAAATATATCCAACAGAGTACAAAAACTATTCGTTACAGGACCGGCTTCTTACAAGATTAAAATCTTTCCTGCATTACCATGATCTGTAGGCCATTTCTTATTCATTAATCATTATCTACACCCCACACTATCACTATCCATTGGTTCTATCAGACATAACATAAAATACAAAGAAAGAATAGAAGCACAGAGTGAAACACCCGCCGTCAGCCATGTCTGAACTGGTCGCACACATATAGGAAACCACAGAACCAACGTAATTCGAGAAGAGTGAGTCTGACAGACCCAGAGGATGGTCTCCGTTAATGATATACTTCCTAAAATACACGATAGATAAAGATGGCGGCTATACTGCGTGAAAACGAGCGAGCTGGATACAAAAGGATGACGTATATTTACTTTCTCAACGATTGTTTCGTTCATGTGACCAACCAATCACCGGCCTGCAAACACTGCCTCGAATCAAACTAGTCCGTCAACGTTCAGCAAACAATTTAATTACGATACCTTCTATCACTGCTCTGTAAACCAGGAGTAACTTGTTTACCTTGTCCGTTAACATAAGCATCTTACTAAGTTGTGTCCACTTCAGTAACAAAAAAAAAAAAAAAAATGAATTAATGTTAAAAAGAAATTTCTCCTCCACTCGATCTTAAAGAGCGTCATTGTCCGCGCAGAGGCCATGGTCATGGATTATTGGTGTGGAAGACCAAGGAATTCGTGGCCCCAAACAAGGATTCAAACAGGTCACGGGTAGGAACAGTTGATGGTATATTTACCCTCACCTGTTGCTCAGAATGGTGCGGCGTTTAAGATTAAAAATAGTAGTGATGATAGTGAGAATGATAGTGAGAATGATGATAGTGAGAATGGTGATAGTGAGAATGGTGATAGTATTTTGCTAAATGATGGTGATGATGATGATAATGGCCGTGAGCATCATAATAGTGAAGACGATTCCTCCACCAACGATATATTTAGCTCTATAACAACTGCCTCTGAATAACAGCTCTTACCATCATTACGTTCATTACACACGACCTCGGCGGCCCAGCCCACGTATTATAGCGAGAGGTTTCCAGTTATTGATTAACACTACCATTATTTACACTGGTACCTACACATCCTCTCCCTGGGTTGTCAAAAGCGAGTAACAACGTATCTCGAGTATCGCTCAGAATATGAGAATCCAGACTAATTATGACCATCACAAAATTACTGAACCGTTTATGAGCGCGAGATTCAGCATCCAGGAAACAATACAATCATCACTAATTGCATGTTGACAACGTAGGCGTAATCTACGTAATTACGGAACGTACGTCATCTTGCCTCAGGCTAATTCATGCTATTTCACTATACGCCTTTCTAACTTAAAAGAAAAAAAAAATCCGGTTAACTGTTATTCTACAGTATTTCCTGCTTAACAGCATAAATAAAAAATGGCGTAATTATGACACAGGATGGCAACGAACGACAGTACTAACGCACCTTATATTAGCATGTAATAATCTCAATTCCCGTCGTGATGCACGCTCACCCCACTGGTGTAGCACAGACATGTTCAACATCTACATGACGCACCGGAATCACACACACACACACTACTCCTTGGTAAAATGGTTATCACAGATCCGGCCCACACCCATCCCAGGTGTAAACACTCCTCTCGGGGCTTGCCAACAAATGGGTACCAGGGGTTAGGATAGTGTGTGTGTGTGTGTGTGTGTGTGTGTATACACATACACAAGAGTAAGGACATCATACATATGTATAAGGTTAAGACCCGGAGTAACACGAGTGTAAACTCTCACGACGTCACATACAAATAGGACGTACATGTAAGACGGCAGAGGAAGTCCAGAGGATGGGAAAGCGTAAACCCCCACTCACTCCAGATAACAGACATAAATAACCAGATAACAGACATAAATAACCAGATAAGACATAAATAACCAGATAACAGACATAAATAACCAGACAACAGACAAATAACTAACACACAAACATCAGGACTCTTTCTTAGCTCGAGTTCTCAGAGCAACTATAAGTGTCTATCATTCCACAACAACGACTGATAATACTACAACCATACCAAGTTATGATCTTCACATCCTCACTTCCATCATTCTTGAGAATTCCTTGCAGTGATTATCATCATTTAATACATACATACACTATAAAGGAATGACACAGCCTTCTTCCTAACGTGGGAAATTAATTTCTCAGTTCAAGTGTTCAGTGGAAAACGCAACAAGTGCCATGTAACAACCGTTCCTCTGTCTCCTCCGCAAATGCAATTTAGATAAAATCATCTGTATATGGTTCTCAGCATTATGTTTTTAACCTTTCCAGGAAAACCTATGTAATTATTTTTTCGTTCCTTTGCCTCTGTGGTGCATATATTTAACGTATAACGTTAACGCTATTATTTTTATGTATATCATAACCAATATCTATTCAACCTGAGTCTAATTAAGATATCATGCTGTACATTATAAATACCAAATGAAATTGATCTAAATTTCATGAGAGAATACTCCAAACATCAATATAGAAATAAAGTTATGCAGTGTGGATAAACAGACAACAGTCAATAAATAAAGATAATAGGAAATTTCTAACAGCAATCCTTGAGCGAGCGACGTGTCGCCAAGCAAGACAGTTAGATGTACGTGGTGTGAGGAAACTCTTCCCTCAGGAGGGTATTTGCTCATCGCGGTCGCCCTGCGCAGTGTACCTGGGGCATATCTACTGGCCTTGGGACATAATGAAGGCAACATATAGGAAGACAAGAGCAAAGCTTACGTAAGGATGAAATGGCAACATATACGGAGGCACCAAATAGCAACATCTCTTGTCGGCTAGAGCAGTGATTATGTGTGTGTCAATGAGCAGCGGCCATCTGCACGCCTGTATGGATAGAGAAGAGACTTGGCAATTATGAATCTGTCCCGATAATCAGACCAAACACACCAACCTGCTACCATTATGTCAATGCACTCGTCACTACACGTCTCCGGGAATGACCTCCTCAATGTATTTCGCAGATCCAGCGTAACTTGTCTGATCTCTGTCACTACTGACACTTTTCCCTGGTACTGCACCGAGAGAAGGACGGCAGTACTGCTGCCACCTCAACCCTTCGTCAACAACTGGAGTGGAGTCGCTACCACTTTCTTACAAACCACC
The DNA here is from genome assembly GCF_036320965.1 of Panulirus ornatus. NCBI lineage: Eukaryota > Metazoa > Arthropoda > Malacostraca > Decapoda > Palinuridae > Panulirus > Panulirus ornatus. The sequence goes on from NC_092278.1 coordinate 24,400,281, forward strand.
GTACATTCGAAGCACCATATCATGAGTCCATACCACCTTAGAACCAAAAAGCAACAATTTGTACCAAACAACCTCGAATTATGGAAACATACCCAAAGAACTTTGGTCAGCTTACGGTTCATAATTATAGGATACTCATGCCGTCCCCAACGCCTTTTTGCCCCTTATAAAATGGGTATCCTCCACTTAACGGAACAGCCATGCTTCAGAACCAATTTGCTTCGGACAACCGCCAAGGACAACCGACCGTTAAAGAGCCAAGCCAATGTAGCCACCCTAAACTACATCACTTAAGACATTAATGTAAAGCAAGACTTCAGTGACCTTAACTTACATGTTCCTTTATCAACTTTCTGAACGATTTAGTTCTCCCTAAACATCCCAAAGATTCTTACGACGAGTTACAGGGAAATCATTGGTCATTCACCCAATGGTTTTGTTATGCCGTATTCTGTCAAAAGTAATTATTAAGAAAGCCATTTCTTGTGCTATCTTAGTTACTACAATGTATTTTCAGTTCCATTACTTTGTTGACCTCGCTTTCCTCGTCCTCAGAATTCTTAATCTGTTCACCATTTACAACGAAAATAAGCACAATTCAAGGAGGGTAAACTTAAAAATTTCGTTTCCTGTGAGGCTTCCATCAGCGAACTTCACAACCTTCAGCACCTTTGCGGAGTGCCACATACCATCATCATTATGTCTGGGAACCACCATTGAATTTGAAAATGATTGCGCCATACATGCTGGAAATACAGAATACATTTCCCCATCTTTCCTAGCAATCTTTCGTTCATACAATGACCAGTTTGCTACTGTGATAAGGATGGAAACGCAATTACTGAATGAGAGTAAGTTAGAGGGTCGAACTCCTCTCTCAGTGTTACCACGGTCTCATATGACAGTCGCTACGGTGTGACATTTCTTCAACCTGGACGTTTGATTCTTCAAGCAAGATGCTTCTATCATTAACACACTCAAGTATCAGTAAACGTATTTAATGATAATTGTACCTACCACAGTTGTCATCGTTTAGTTAATAAGGCCTAAAGTTCTCTTACTCTAGTTAGCATAATGATGGGAAGAGGTTTCGTACTTACTACGGCTATCGTATTTAACTAGATACATCTTTAAATGTTAACGAACTTCAGGTAGTACGTCGTCAACCTAATGGTCTCAAGTCCCTGCAGGCAAGAAGTTATTATATTACTGTAGCCCTTACATAAGAGAACTATCATCCTTGGTTCCGTCATCGTATTTCAGAAACTAAACAACGTGAACATCAGATTCATCGGTCACCCAGCACCGAGATATCTGGGAATGAACAATTTGAACGGTAAGATCATGAGGCTAGGCGCCTGAACTCTGTGAACCGCGAGACTATGAAAAAAGAATTCTTTGGTATATCGTTGTAAGTGTAAAGCCGACTTAAAAAGAACGTTAAAATGATCACTTCAACAGCTTTCAGAGGAGAATACTCCAACACAAAAGGTCCAATAGAACACAATCAATTACTATAGTTCACCACTAGGAACGATATGATGATAATAATTGACATCTCGACTATATGCAAGGTACATACACGTCTTAAGGAAATATGGAAGACTTTTCGTAAGTTCTGTTCCTTGTTATCTGTTTCTATAGTTTTGCGATATTCAAGGGAACATTTTCACTCATCTTCATAATCTTTCCTGTTTTCAGGAAACTTAACGAGGTATTGTTAAGCTTCCTTCACTCGAACGAGATGGTCAGTCATTCCAAGTCACTGCTACAATTACAAGGTGATCTCGACCTCTGACCCACTGATCCCATGATAACGTAGCTCGGCTAAGACACTGAAGGTTAGCCTCTGTACCTTACCTAACCTAGTCACAACATCCAGAGGTGAAAATGTCAAATGATAGCTACGAACATAAACTTGCAACTAAACAGACATATTAGGCGAAAGACCACAACCATCGTCGACAATGAATAAGTAAATACAGGAAAACATGACAAAAAATAAATGCCAGATACTTCTTACACAAATTCTTAGGTTCGTGATGAACAGTACCCAAGTTCAGTTAACAATGGTAGGACGATTAGTTTGTGAACACCGTTACGTATCCAGTTTCGTTAACTTTTCAAGTGTTACACATGTAGGAGACGGATCTACCTTTCCTGGCTTAATACGTAACTCAAGGTGATACTAATTCCGGATACAAAAAAAAGAGAAGATGCTACTGCTGATGATTGTATAAACTTGAATTACTCGAGAATTTTTCCCAACTGACAACACACCACACATTACGGGACATACTTGAGTATCAAGGACAACCCAAACAATACAAGAACCATCCTTGAGGAGCTGTGTCCGTGAGACATGATTGTGATGATATATGAAAACTACGACTGACAGTGCTGGCAGCACCAGCCTGCTTGGATCATCCATGTCCGCAATATTGGCCTTTGATGACAAAATGACGTAGTTGGTGACACCAGTTTCTGACTGTGAAGTATGTTAACATAGCACTTAACTTATACCAGTACTTAACATACTAAAACCGAAGTGGTTTACAGAAAAAAAAAAAAATAGAAACAAGCTTCTCAGATATTTACCATCACGACCATGGATGGGTTCCTTACCTTCTCAGTATGACGAACATCAGGTAATTCTTCAGGACACCATGCGAGCATCGGTATATTCATGCAAAATATACATTCAGAAAAACAGAACATTAAAGTACTTACAAACACGTATTAATACAACTACTTAAGTAACAAAGTAATATTCACAGTCTGTCTCAGTGGAATTACATTATAACAGAGACAGGCTACATGCATACATGTACGTGTTGATCAAATCTTACTAAGTTTTGCTCCAGGGAAGACGTGGGTTAAACTCTCCAAAGTGGTTCACGTGTCCCAGAATGTTCCAACGTGGATTCACAGATAATAACGTGCTAGAGTTAGGCCATTTCTTTCACCATGTTATTTACACAACCTAAAACCAGAGAATAAATGGTGGTATGAGTAGGCTCAAAAAATGTACCAAAGAACTAGGAAACAAAACTAAAGAGCAACAGTAAAACATTATCTACAATGGGAAGTGCATGATGTATCTATAAACTACATAAAGTGGAAAGGAAAATGTATGGATTTTCAGTTCCCTAAATACTTGGAAAAGTAAAAGCTGGAGGGGAGGATTTCCAGCCCCCGGCTCCCTTCCCTTTTAGTCGCCTTCTACGACACGCAGGGAATACGTGAGAAGTATTCGTTCTCTCTTATCCCCAGGGTAATATATATATATATATATATATATATATATATATATATATATATATATTTTCTTTTTTTCTTTTAAACTATTCGCCATTTCCCGCATTAGCGAGGTAGCGTTAAGAACAGAGGACTGGGCCTTTTTTGGAATATCCTCACCTGGCCCCCTCTGTTCCTTCTTTTGGAAAAAAAAAAAAAAACGAGAGGGGAGGATTTCCAGCCCCCCTCTCCCTCCCCTTTTAGTCGCCTTCTACGACACGCAGGGAATACGTGGGAAGTATTCTTAATCCCCTATCCCCAGGGATAATATATATATATATATATATATATATATATATATATATATATATATATATATATATATATATATATATATATATAAACTCCAATAAAGAGGTTAAGTAAGTGAGATATGGGAAATATAATAACCATTTATTTTTCGAGACGTTACTGTCTTCCTTCACAGCAACAACGCACCAGCACTCCCACCTTATCCCGTCTCTTCTTTTCTGCCAATAATGCTTGAGTTGAACACTTCAGGAAGCGGGACTTTCCTATGCAAATGGACACTTTGGCCTTGGGGTAGTAAGTTGCATACAGTACAGGAAGGCACTATGTTTTTTGAATGCTCTCTCTCTCTCTCTCTCTCTCTCTCTCTCTCTCTCTCTCTCTCTCTCTCTCTAACGATATCCACCAACTAAACTGAAGGCGAGGAAGAATAACACACGTGGGTCCTCCACTTTAAAGCCAGTACAATAGTGAGTACATCTATATACCATAATCGCGTTTGAGGCAAAATCAAAATCCAAGGCTCATATACCCCACGTCGGCAGAGGAGGCTGGAACCAGCGTCCCTCAAGGACTTCGCTGCAAAAACACAGAGATAAACATTTCACCTTCCCAGGTTAATGATCGGCCAAGGTTGTGCCAAGCGCATCCCCAGAACTTGTAACAACCAGGCAGGATGAGCTCAGACGGTAGCAATCCTTCTTTTTTTTTTTAAGTGTAGATGGAATATACTAAGCCTGGGATGCCCATCCTACAATAAGACGGGACCGGATAAATCCGTGACAGCTCGGTTACGACCAGCACTACACTAACTAGGCTGGGACTAAAGCTATGATCTAACCAGATCTAGACTACAATAGATATGGGTCCAGATTAGGGCTACACCATGGCAGAGATGAGAAAGAAACCTAGCTTAAAATCAGTCATACACTATGCAAATCTAACATGATCATAACATAACCGGTTTGATGTAACAATATATTTCAAAAGGTGGATTTTTAGTTAAAATCAACACGGTTATAACGTCAGGCTATCGGCATCCTAACACAAACTTCTGTATGAATCGAATCGGCTTCCCTTTCTGGAATAAGCAGGCTTTACAATCTTCTGTATGAAGACTTCCACGCACCAGCGGCTACTGTCTGGATTATCCAGGATACATCGTGAACATCTTCCAGGCGTTGCATCATCAAAGACAACATAATGGAGGGTTGTTGACGGCCAGCAGACAGGGATCATGACGTTGTGAAACCCGGCCATCTTACCTGGTTCCTTCCGCACTCAACCTTACGGTGTAGTAAGATTCGTCCACCGTACTCTCGTACCTAAACTCTCATTACTTCATCCTACATAACAGCAAATCACTAATTACCTTATATATATATATATATATATATATATATATATATATATATATATATATATATATATATATATATATATATATATCCCAGGATCAATTTCTATGAGTCTTGATGTTATTACCCAGGACCTCTTTCTCGAGGCTCCCGCAGCCTATAACGGCGCTACTTCCAGTAGCAGGGGAATGAACACTCCCATGGAATCACAATAAACCTAGAATTCAAAGGGACACAGAATCTTAATGTAACTGTGATCTTACTGAGCAAAGGAGTCTACGAGGTTTACAATCCTAGTCAGTCCGTAAACATGGTTTCAAAGCCATATTCTGGAATTCTGACGATTAGTATGACGATCTTAATAAATTAATGGATCGCACGTCAGGACACTTATCAAAAAATTTTTAAATCAATCACTTCAATGAACCTTGATACTGCCTTTAAATCTTCAAATGTTACTGTATAAACTTTGCTGTTACATTGGTTTAGGTACTGATAGGGTTAGTGTGCTATTTGGAACCTATGGGATTTTTTCATGGGTTTTAGATCCTAAGGGGTTCTGTAATGGGCTTTGGCCTTAAGGAATCCTTTTCGTGTTTGAGGTCCTAAGGAGTTCTGTTAGGGATTCTAAGTTTTTAATGAGTTTCGGATCCTAAGAGGCTCTGTGATGAGTTTTAGGTGTCAATAGTCCCCATTACTTAAAACCGTAAATTGAAATATGTTTACCAAGTAGATAAAAAAAGACTTGAAAGGAACATATATAGATGAGAGTCTTGAGAGTGACGCTGTTTAAACAAGAGAAATGAGTAGATGAAAGTAGCAGACACCAGCGGCCGCCGGCAGGAAGAGAGGTGCATGAATGTCAGAAGTGGCATCACTGCACCTCTCTCACACATGCCTGATAAATGCGACATATAGAAAGTGAAGGTAAAACCTTCGTTAGTTTACATCAAGTTCAAGGAATATATCAATCTTTCCTGCTTCTTTCAGAACAGATATCCAGTTTAATAATGTCTCATTAACCTTTAAAGCATCTATTTTGTACAGGCACTAGAGCCTACAATGTCACAACATACTAATCATTTCAATTTTAGGAATGCAATAAAAAAGAAAGCGTTAAACATTGAGGAACATGCTCGCTCTTCCGTACCCCCTTCGTTGGTATTTGGCATCTTTAAAATCCTGATTATCATATAACAATACTAGAAATTATTTGGTACTGAAAGGCATCATTACAGTACTTATTAATTACATACAACTGTTATTGTTAAGCGTAAGAAACTAACACATAAACTGCGTTTCCATAGTTTTGCAAATCATGCGACAGGTAATTAGGGTATAATAACTTAGCATCAACTGATCCATATTATATCAATCAAAACGTTAATTGTTGACGACTGTAAAAAAAAATATTTTCAAAATATGAAGTTAATCATTTTGGAAAATTGATGCCAAATTCATTGTTTACTTTTATCGAGTTTCTTCGTACCTCTTCAGGAAGTTAATCCCGTTTTTCTGACAAAGTAAATGATAGAAGTACAAATACTGAAAACAGCCATTCTGAATCTGAAGTTCTTTATATCTTGAGAATTTCGATGCTGAGTGAGAGGCGCCATTTTCGAACTTTGTTACTTCCCCGTCGACAAATAAACCATTCTATTTTCCCATACTTACGTACGAATCGCGACACTTGTACTCGCAGTTTGTGAACAGCTTATCATACCAAGTCTTGATGAAGTAACATAAGGAAGACAATGATGGCCGTAGACCAGCTCACGCTTGTCTTGTTTACGTCCTCCAGCTGATCATCAGCACGACTCCTGCGCACAAGTCGCTCTTGTTCTGCCGCGCAGCCATTATATAATTAATCTTCTATAAAATTATCCTCACGAAATAAAGACAAAACTAAAACATATCTTCAAGTTTTTTTTATCTATTTTGTTTTGTGGATATTTGTTAAACAGTAGATTTCTTTACCATTTGAACGTCACTAATGATTGTGTTGTTTTCAGTGCGTTAAAATAGCATTATCTACACATTTTACCACGGGAAATTGGATGACAATACTTATTTTCCGTGAACAGAAAAATTACTGACTCTTTACATATGTAAGAATCACAAATTTTACTTGGGAGAAAACAGTGCTGTAAAGATATTTTAATCAAATCATCTACCGAGCCTGAATAATTGCTGGTAAGGTAGATAGATCTTCACCATTCATCTCTCAAGTCTATCGATAGAACCCTGTTAACACGAATTTAACCAAACTTTGATATAATTTTTCATTTCTTTGCTATGATTACATGAGTTTGAATTCAGAATGTTACAACTTTGCCTTGTAATTGTAGACGCGTTTGTAAATATTTCTTTTATATGCATGTATAGAATCTAACATGAAAGCTAAATATTCCCTTGTTCTCTCTCTCTCTCTCTCTCTCTCTCTCTCTCTCTCTCTCTCTCTCTCTCTCTCTCTCTCTCTCTCTCTCTCACAGATTGTCTCTCCCTGCATACCTGCCCGCCTCTCACCGACCCCTTGGGAACAAAGACCCAGGAAGGTCCTTGTTGAAGGAAGAAGAACCATAGGATCCCTCCCCTGCTGACACACACACACACACACGTTAGTTACGACCTTCTCTTACCACACCCAAGCTCTAGCCCCCTTCTGGCCTACCTGCCTTTGTGTGCCTGCATCTGTAGGGAGAGAGAGAGAGAGAGAGAGAGAGAGAGAGAGAGAGAGAGAGAGAGAGAGAGAGAGAGAGAGAGAGAGAGAGAGTTTTGTGGAAATAGAAAAATGAAAAATCTAACTTGAGCAGGATAGTGCAATCCTAGCTTTCATTGATTTGGCCTGTGACCTGACCCTTAAGGGTCAGATCAACGGCCAATACATTAACCCAAAGGGTCTTGCCGTCGTGCTCAAGGATCGTACCGTCGTTTTCCGCAATAGCATCAATAATAAAGGTATACCATTACATTGTCCTTAGTTTCCGCCCCTATTTAAAACTGCTAGTTCAAATAATCCTAATTCTTGAACTCATCACTGTCCTGCAGGACTCATCACCACTGTCCTGGCGGAGTCATCCTCACTGTCCTGCAGGACTCATCCTCACTGTCCTGCAGGACTCATCCTCACTATGGGGATGACCCGAGCAAGAAAGGTTCACACCACAAGGCCGGCGTCAGCCAGTTTGGGCGGGACGCGGCTCAGCTGGGTGCTGGCTGAACATTATTGCCTTCTTCAACGTTTCTTTGTTTCCCTTGTCTTCCTCTTCGGTCATCTTTGTGTATTTTACTTTCGTTTTTTGTCTTATCTTGATTTACACTTTTTTTTTCTTTAGCCATAACCGAAATACTATTTCTTTTACAATGGGTTAGGTATTGTGTTCGTTGTTTCCATCATTCATTTTCCCAAACTATCTTTCTTCATTATTCAAGAAGGATGATTCCGAACTATATATATAAAGTAAATGTCTCCATACATCATAAAACTTTCATAAACATGACTAATGAAAAATAGCAACGGTTGGAAGCAACGCGTTGGAAGCAACGGTTGGAGGCAACGGCTGGAAGCAACGGTTAGAAGCAACGGTTGGAGGCAACGGCTGGAAGCAACGGTTGGAAAACAACGGTTGGAAGCAACGGTTGGCGGCGCAAGGGAGACTTTCCTCGTCCTTGGCTGGAGGCGCCGCCGCTGCCGCAATGGTGAAAAATTATCCGTTAAATCTTTCTCACGAGTCAGGAGGCTTCCTTTATGTCCACACGGGTGTGCACCTGTACACCTGAGGACATTTTTTATTCGTTCACGTGTTCCTTTGTGTAAAATTTACATTATACTCACGTTTCATGAATGCACGCGGAGTTATAGCAGGAGCGGACACCTTCTATCCTAGTAGACCTGGTCCAACGGCCCAACTTGCCTTGGAATATCATTTTTTGATATAAGATTAGCAGTGGTTGTGTCCATCCAGTGGGAAATGAAATGCAGTGTGTGGGAGCTAACCTCAGATAACCTCAACGTGTCTCATCTTTCGTCTCATAAACATCAGCCTGTTTGGCTATACGTTTGTTCAAGCAATCACCAGTAACCTCATCTGATCTCTCATGCAAGACCCATTACGTCTTAACCTGACCAGTCGGCTGGCTGTCCTGCAGGAAGGAACATGTCCACCTGTCTTGCCTAATCTCTCCTCACCTTCGTGGTCTGTATGGATGACGGGCAGGCAGGCAGGGCATCACCCAGCTTCTGGTGTCAAACCCAAGTAGGAATGCATAAAGGAACCTGTCGACTGATGTTACCGGACCTTTCTGTGTGTGTGTGTGTGTGTGTGGGTGGGTGGGTGGGTTTGTGTGTGTGTGTGTGTGGGTTTGTGTGTGTGTGTGTGTGTGTGGGTTTGTGTGTGTGTGTGTGGGTTTGTGTGTGTGTGTGTGTGTGTGGGTTTGTGTGTGTGTGTGTGGGTTTGTGTGTGTGTGTGGGTGGGTTTGCGTGTGTGTGTGTGTGTGGGTTTGTGTGTGTGTGTGTGTGTGTGTGTGGGTTTGTGTGTGTGTGTGTACTGAATACTTGCCAATATTTCCCTTCATCAAACATTGTTTATTTGTTACAATTCATGTGTCTTTACACAGCGTACAGACCAGAGAACCTTGTGGCTGAAAGCCTCAGCTGCTGGAGGTTTGCTACGGCTAGGGTCCCCACCACTACTAGGATGCTTACTCTCGTGTCCTAGGAGGTTGCCCGATCTTGGAAGACTGACTACCTTATGAGAACTAATGATGACATCTACACTCCTAAAGTCCACGACCTTTAAAGTTAAGTGTAAACTCGAAAAGTGGGAGTTTCGGTCGTCTGGTGAGAGATTTTTAGTATTGATATGACACTGGTGGAAATCATCCCGCAGGACTCCTCTCCATGACCAAGGCTCAAATACCCATTGTCTGAAGACGTGACGAAAGAACTGACGCGTGGCCCTGACTGTGGGGTCCCTCTCAACACTGAAGACGTGTTTGCTCTGCCTAAATAAATATTAGACGATGAATGTCGTCTTGCATATTGCGTCGCTGTGAAGAAACGTAGACATGGTTGGAATCAGAGATAACCAGGAGAATGACAAGAAAACGAGAACATGAAAACCTGTAACTTCCTCATGACGAAAGAAATCTGATTGTCAGAGCGCTTCTTCATTCCGTCATTCCCACTGAATATGTAGGGAGAATAGCTGAAAGGCAACTCTTCTTCACTGCGTAGAAGCTGCTTACGTCCCAGGAGAATTAATGTACGGCTTTAGCTGGCTAAGTCTTACCTCAGCGATAACTGTACATTGTTTGCCTCTTAGCTTAACATGTCTTCCCTCCAGTTAAAAGCGCTTTCCGATCTACCTACCAGACTATAACACATGGAAGGGCTCACGATTAACACTGAAACAAAAGAACATAACTCAGGCTTTTACATTCAGGTCATGAGAAGTGCGGATCCAGACCACACTCAGTCCACCTAACTGTTTGACTATGGCGGCTTCGTTTTGCCGAACACACACGCTTAAGACTTGGTGTACCTTTGTTTGTATTTGTCATGGTTGTGCGACCTCTCGTGTGTGTGTGCTGGGAGCGAGGAAAGGTTAGAGTGACTGGGGTCGTCGTCTCTTCTTGGTTAACTTTCCCTTTCTCTGTCAGCAGTTCTACCCACAAGTACTGGAAGGCCATCTTTATAAGTTTGGATCCAGACATAGAATATTCAGGCGTTGTGAAGTTATGACCATATTATCACGTTGGTGTCAGGTTATAGACTATTCCACTGGTGTCAGATAATGACACTCAACTCTCCCAGTGGTGTGAAGTGTGACGCTGGACTAAACCAGTGGTATCAGGTTGCGACAACCCTGGACTGTTCCAGTGGTGCCAAGCTACGACTCTAGACTATCTCAGTCATGTCAAGGTATGACTGGCTTTTCCAGTGGGATCAGATTATGACACTGGACTATTCCAGTGGTGTCAGGTTATGAACACATTTCTCCTGTGGTATGAGCATACGACACCAGAGGAACTTTAATGCGTATGGGAAAGGATGTGCGTTAAGACGAATCTTTACGTTTCACTGTGCGAGCATGAAGGCGCAGGTATACCTAAACCTTTAGTCCCACATTTTCCAAGTTTCTGGTCTTGAAATACTGATCACCGAAACATGCAGAAGCTGAGCCTTAGATTTAATATCCTCACTTGGCCTCCTTCCCTGTTCCTTCTTTTGGAAAACTAAAAACAGGAGGGGAGGATTTCTTTGCCCCCCCCCCCCCCATTTAGTCGCCTATGACACACAGGGAATATGTGGGAAGCATTCTTTCTACCCATCCCCATAAAAAAAAAACGATCCTCATAATGTAACTCATAATTAGTACATAGTTCGGCATGTCCTTGCCCTTCTCATGTCCTTCAATGACGTTATTTCTTTCCCCATACAGTGTCAGTGTAATTACTGCCCGACTATTCGGATTAATCGTATTTTCTTATTCCTTTGCAAAGGAACTAACCTGTGGTGAATTATTCCATTGTCTTCTCTTTCTTTCTGTAAACCAATATTTTGATGCTTATAGTATTTAACTTCAAGCCACTTAATTCTGTCTTCAGTCCAGTTTAGAACAAACTATATATTTATTTCATTTTCAGACTTATTTGCCATTTCCCATGACAGCAAAGTAATGCCAAGAACAGAGTAATAGCCTCATTTGCTCATATCCACTCTCCAACTGCATCTAGCAGTCATTTTAATGAATTAAAACTTGAAAGAATAATAATTAGAGATAATAATCGTATATTCTTTCCAAAAGTTTCATCTACCTTTTGCACAGCTGGCTATGTCTTCCTTTCTTTAATCTTACCTATTTTTTCTTAGGCATTCATCAACTTAAAGTTTCTCTCACCTATTCAGCTAAATTTAGTTTGTCTTAATTAGACAAACCATTTTCCCCAAACTTTTCAAAAGACAAACCTTTTTAGTTTTGTTTTATGTATGCACATTCTTAGTCACTATTATAATTATACTTGAACTAAATATGGGGTATTGTGTTCTGGAATGGTATAATTTCTTTTCTTTCTCTCTCTCTCTCAAAAATCCAGACAAAGGTTACATGATAAATATAGTTACATTTCAATGCAATCATCAAAAGCACTTGATAAGATTCTCTTGATCTTTTTTCCAGTCCTGAGACTGGTGACTTTTTCTTCCCCCACCCAATGATAACTCATTTATCACCAGATTAAGGTCTGGTTTTTGTGAAGTAAATGAATGAATGAAGCCCATTCTTAGTTTATCCCTGGGGCTACCTCACTAATGCAGAAAATGGTGAACGAGTATGTAAGAAAATTATCATCACCATCAGTATCTCATTTCCAAGCTTGTTTGCCATTTCCTGCAGTCTCAAGGTTACACTACACTCAGTAGCTGGGAAAGGATGGATTTCTTTGGAGTGGATTCTTGCAAGATTGTTTGATGACAAAATCTTGTCAAAGGCGTCTCTTCACTTGTAGCATAACCACAAGCAGGTGGAACCTTGAAACACCAATATGCAAAACTTAAATTAATAAATGTTAAAACATACACTCTAGGGTACAACTGAAACTCCAGGACATGAGTGGGTGACTTCATTGAATATGTGACAAGAGATGTCTGTCTGGAGAACAGAACTGCTGTAAAATTCTTTGGTTCAATTCTCAAATAATGAAAATTTACAAATTCATCAAAGCTACTAGACTAGAATAGTGAAGCCACATGAGAGTAGGTAACTCATTTGTATGTATAATGTCATGATGTGAATTTATTTTGATGACCAATAATGAATGACAGTACAAATTTTTTTTATGGAAAATGGCTGTAAGAACCCTAATACCTGTAGCTCTTGATATTGTGTATTTGTGGGGAGAGAGCATTATGGTTCAACCAAATGCATTTAACAAAATGAAAATAAGAAATTAAAAATAATTAAAAAGTAATTCTCTCTAGATCTATCGTCTGCCAGTGGTGCTACCAAGAATATAACTCAAGAACAAAACAAAGTAAAAAGCCTTAAAACAGCAATTCATCACTTGTAAAGCATAGTTCAGTAAAGCATTTGATTAACTACAATAAACATCGTGTCATTGTGGTAAAGAGAGAAAATAATAATGACCATGTTGTAACAACTCCACTCCACTACTGCCAATCACATTATGTACAGTTTCACATGTGTCAATGGCAGTGAACTTAAACAACTTTCCTCTCTGTTCACAGCATGAAGAAAAGTGTAAAGAATTGCTTCAACCCACTGTAGTAGTATTCATACACTTCCCCTTCTCTAACTTCAGCCTGAGGAAAACTGAATAACTGACCTTGCCTAAATTTGATACCATACTAACTGAACACAAAAATGCTTTAATAACAAGTATATTACTTAACATGCAATACAGTATAAAGTTATGCACTGCACACTGGGTTACTGGTCTCAAGCTTGTGTACCTGATACACAGTAAATCTGTCTCCTGTTATTTCTTAATACAGGCCTCATCTTTTTTTATCTACAGAAATCGACTATTTTCAATATACAGAAGTGTTTCACAGAATTCCTAAAAAACACCAATATCTGCACATGTCTACCTTCATGTCAAATCCTTGTGATTGAAATAAAAGAATATAAAGAAAACAGTAGCTAATTAAACAATTTATCACTGAACGCCCTCTGCATACAATATATTAATGCATGCATTGTGAATAAACATTTAAAGCCTAAAAGAAATGACCTCCATCCCTTCCTCTTTCCACACTCTCATATCAGCACAGGTATATATTTAGCTTAAATGACAATTGTCATTTCCTGATATCTAAAAACTTTACTTTTTTGATCTGTACTGTCATTAAACAAAGATACAAATCAAGGGTTATCAGTTATATCAATCCAAAGTCAATCACATTAAAACTGTTAAAGACTTTTGCACCGAACCTCACATGTGGCATCAAAATTCAAGTTGGATATACAAATATTTGGGAAAGATAACAAAGCAGATAATAACAATGTAATAATAAATACAAATAAACACATGGGAACAACAGAATAAAAACTCATCAATGTTCTTCGGGAAATCAATCAGTAAAATAATTCTGCCTAATCAGACTTCAAATTTGTTGCCATACATTACAAGAATCACTCAGACACACCATCAAAAGACTAATCAGGATTTGCTTTAAAATCAAATCAAAATTATTTCCTCATCTTGGTACATGTTAATAAAGCACATGACATGTACTGTATTTTGCCATTCCTAATAACAAGACCATCCAGAGAGAAATAAAGGCATTGAATCAAACCATTAACAACTTTCCATGTCACAATCTCACACAATCTTACCACTCTCATGAATAATGCTTCCTGTGCATAAACATATACAGGCAAATCACGTAAAAGTACAAAGCCTCTGCATACAAAATTAGACCTTAATCACAAAGTTGTCCCCATACCCAAAGGTGATATAAAGAGTAATGAATATGGTAAGATTACCCGGTAATGGCTACAATACAAGTAACAGCTAAGTATATAAAAGTGTTCAGACCTTCCAGATTGACTATATGGTTTATAGAAGGAACATAGTAATCACCAATCCCTTAGCTAGAAAAGTTGAAGGAGACAGTATAAAATCATCAAAATGGCTTTGGTATATAATTCAGTTCTAGTTTAATGAAAGCCTTCACTTCAAGTCGACTCACATGCAAGAGAGAAAAGGCTTGTATTTGATAGCTTTCTTTTAGTACTTTATCAAAAGATCATCTGAATCACTGGAGTGGATAAGTTACTTATATTCCTGAATATCAGTTAGAACTCATTTTTACAAAATTAGCTGTTGAGGCCAGTGGTGGCTAAAGGAATCATCAACAAACCTGAAATAATAATGCCCCACTTATAATCAACTTCTTTGTCATCATTTAAGTCATATGTGTGTGAACAGCAAATACACTGCTTAACTGTGACTTAAAAATGCTCCTGTAAATAGGCATTTTCCACAAAAACCTGGCTCTACTTTTGCTGTAAACATGCATGCCTCAAAGAGTTTACCCCAAAATTCATACACACAATTTAATGAAATGATAAAAAAAAATCCACATATTGTTAGATAAAAAGGAATAAAACCTTCTGATTTTTTCATTCTAATGTAAATACTTAATATCTCATTCATTTTTACAAAATATTTCAGTTTTCATATTCAGTTAGAAATTTAAGCTCCATATATATACTATCATTTTGTGGCACTTGAATATCAGACATCAGATAAAATCTACATGATCACTTTGAAATAAAAGCAGTCTAATATATTCATATGCAAGATGAGGAAACTGCAGTATTTTCCTGATTTGGGTAAATATACAATTGGACCACCCCTCATAAACTGGAGTGGAGGGTTAAAGATAACTGATGGACATGCCATAACTAGACAGTTTTACATATCAGACCTCTTGGCTTCATTGTTTCAAGTATGACTTACATCTTTAATCAACTTTTGACCAATTAATAGGAATTTCATACTTCCAACTAATTACAATTCTTTTCTTAATGAAATCTCATCCTCATGAATGAGATTATATCAAAATGCAAGCAGACTTCCAATGCAAAACTCCTACCCTCTTAAGAAAACTATGAAGTTACACACTGATCACATGTGTCATATCGATATGAATCAAATGTATAACAAACCAACACCTTTTCTCAGACCTGATGAATGCTGTTGTTGTGTAAACACAATAATAGCATTTTCATGGATAAGGGATATCAGTGACTGAACTCCAAGAAAGGCTGAATGCAGGGCTAGAACTCACTAGTTATGGTATGTACTGTACTCATCGTTATGCCAACACCCTTGACTTATTGACATCATTCTAAGCTCACAAAGCCACCATCTCTATCATTAGCATATGGTAATATGTGCTTATTTTCAAGAGTTATTTTTGTCATTGTGGTAAACATGCTGCTGAAAAGGTTCTATGCATCCTCAAGACACGACCATAAAACATGTTAACTAAAAACTTTGCATATGAAAATCCTGAATTAAAGTACAAGCAAATATCAGGTACCCTTTCCTGTTCTCTAATCTCATTTACAAACAAATTAACATCATAAAGACAAATGAAAATAAAAATATACATACTTTAGTTCTCTAAAACAGAAGCTAACAGTCAATGACCTCCACCATTTTTGAAAACATACTCAGTAAATAAAGCAGCATTTCCAGGATTATATTTTCTGTATAAATATGGATCATCTAGGGGCAAATTCATTCTTGTCTGATAAGAATACTGAATGTCAAGCTTATAATTAACACAATATCAATTCATTTACTCCTGCTGCTGTCCTGATGTTTGTGAAAACTGGTACATCCAAAGTCTTAAACCAAAATATTAATTTTCTAATATTACCACAATAATACAATATCTCTGATAAGACACAGATTGTATTTTTAATGAATGTTAAGACTGACAAATGTACTCGAAATTAGAAATCAATTGAGATGAAAAAAGTATGCATATTAAGAATGTTGGTGACTGCAAGGAAACTGGAATGGTTTTGTGGGATATTAGGAGGATAAACTGATTACATCTACCAAGCATAATGGCCCAAAGTGGAACTGACTCTTGTTTGAACTAAGGCTGACTGGAAGAGGTTTAAACTACAGTTATGATACATAATGTCTACAAATGTACATCTAGAATACTACCAGTCACAGCTGGGCTTATGGCATTTATCACCATTACTATGATATTATAATACATTAATTTAGGGTAAAATATATTCTTTTAGAAAAATAAATCATTTAAGAGTTAAATCACAACCAAATCATGAAAACCCAGACAATTAAGTGGAGAGTTTTCCTTCATGATGTTTGAAGCATAATGGTGAATTTAAGATCATGCTATTCACTCTCCATCACTAGTCATTTTGCTGTGGTACTGTGCAAACTTTATTTATGTAACTTACAGAAGCACCTTGCAAGTACTCCTCTGGGCAGGAATTTCAAGCCACAAGCCCAGTTGCTGGTAGCAAATAACTATATCTACCTAAGGCTAGTTCCATTAACGACCGTAAAGCTAGAATCCTTCAGTTAACCAAGTCATTTTTGCACAACCACACAAGGTAATGGAAATCTGTATAGATAATCAGTTCCAATGTGAAAATCAAACAAGTTTTAGATTTACAATTATTGAACACATGACTAGCAAATACTAAAGCAGATATCAATAACTTTACTGGTGATAATAATGAGCAAAAATTATTGGGGAGCTGGTCAACTAATAAGAAATTCAGAATAAACATGACTAGCTTAAATGTACCACAAAGGTCTGCCATAAATTTGGCACACTTTCAGATGTAAAGTATTTTTTTTTACCATGAACCATCTTAAATCTTACCCATCAGTATCTGTGATATCACTTCTGAGCACATGCTCCCAAAGACACCACTTTCATGACCTGAAAGTTTTAATCTATGGATGAAATAAATCAAAACCCCCTCACCTAGGACCATTACCTGCCTTAATATAAGTTTTAATGAAAAATATATATTACAGAAATATGATTACAATCACCATGCAAAAAGTCATTCTGTGTGGTTCTTATGCACTGCACCAATACACACAAACAGTATCTCAGATCATGAAAATAAGACTACACAAACTTCATATTTCTGCTTCATTTTCAATGAAATCACTATTCTATCCCATATGCAGCTCATTAACATGAAACAATTCTTTGCAATTATCAAAAAAGCATTATTAAAAAACAGCCAAGATTAAGCCTGACTTGTCAAAAATTCCATTATCATTAATGTAAATCTCTATAGTGTATGAATATATTCAAGAGCATGAGGTTTACATTTTGTAACCACTTCATATGACCACTCACATCTCCAAAACCTTTGCCCGACCTTAATAAATATCAATGTTCTCATGGTAGAGCAGAAAAACATCATGAATTACAAATAAGTATCAAATTGTCTTTCCATTCAAGACAAGCAATGATTAAAGATATCCTCAATCATTTGTGCATTAATTTGTTATTTTTACAGTAATCTAAAATGATGCTGGCCACAATAATACATTCTCACAATTCCAGTGCAGTAAATCATCCTATCACCAACTCTTATGAGGGTAAAGGAGTTTCAACTATATGCTATACTCCAGTGGTTTAACAAAGCAAACTAGTTCTGATCTACTGGACATCTCTCCAGAAGATAAGACTACTCTTATGGGGGTTAGAAAAAATTAATATATTTGTGTATAGTGAGAACAAAGAGACTAAGGCAGGTTTTGCCTGAGAGAATTAACAAATTTGTAAAATACTGTATTCCATTTTAAAAGCTAAAACAGAAGCAAACATTCACTCATGCAGTGAGATAATCATCATAGCTTTTGATACTAAAAGATCTTTGTCTTAACTATTCTGCATTTCTATTCCACATAAAAATAGAAAAAAATTATAATAATAATTACTTATATTTACTCATTATAAAAACACTTACTGGTAATACTATTCAGTCTATAATTCATATGTCAATGAAGTTTGTATATACTGAAGTACTTTTTGAATCTAGTTCTTGTCTTTTACACTATAAACAACCCATGACACAGATAGAATATCTATAGTATTCCTTTCTTTTGCACTAGTACTACATTAATTTAATTAACTAGTTTGCTTATGTCTTTCTCATCCTCACCTCAGAAATTTCACTTTGGTGTAGCAAATCAAATACCTGTGCAAAGTCAAGTACAAGAACTGACATTCACTACCATTCATAAAAAAATACTCCCATGACTCAAATTCTCTCACATAAATGTCCATGGTATTTCAATATTCTATCAAGACAAACACACACACAAGCACACAGTACAGCAGATCAAATACTATTCAGTCTTACTGTGAATATTTTAAAGCTAAAAATTAAAAGACATATAAAAGGTAAGTTTCTAAAAATAGAGTAGTATAGAGTTAAGCACCACTAATGGCACATCCATGAATCATAAAAAAGGTGTTTGGAATTGCCAGCTGAAAATCAGCCATGGATTTTAAAGCTACTTTTGCCTGCATATCTGCTATTGCATAACTCTCCTGTCATGCTCAGCTGAAAAAAAAATAAAAAAAAGCACCATTTCATTAATTCTGCACAAAATCTGCAATGTCTCAGGCTAATACACCTAAGCCTCTACTTCCCTGATCCTCATACACGACAATCTTAATTATCAGGATCATTGGATTCAAGGATTTACATTACAAAGTCCTTTGCAGTATATATATATGAACGAGCATCACATAATATGTAAATCCAACACTCTAGATAGAGAAGATTGTGGTTATTTGGGTTCTGAGTAATAAGGTGTATTGGTGCACTGATATTAAACACCTAATAAAAATGGTTCTTTGTACTGGTCAACTTGAGACTTGAGTTGTCCCTATCTTAACTGACAATAGTTCAGTTACTTCAGTGTGTGTGACAATCTCATAAATCTGTTTTCCATACAAATACAAAAATAAAAAACTGACAGGCTTCTTCCATTTACAGCCTATATGAAATGTGTTGGAGTTAGCTAAATGGCAATACCAAGGACATATAAACAAGACATTATGGGCAGTATCTGAATGACTGGTGAAAGACAAAGAAACTATCAAACAATACAAAATTGTGTTGAGAAGGGTTAGTTAGCTTAAATGCCACTGTAATATAACTCGTTTTCAATTTCTTAAAAATGAGCTTTATAACAAAAGCATTAACACCTCACATTCCCTTGTTCATGCTAAATATTCAGTAGAGTATGGCAACATTCTCAAACATTTTCTCTCATGTGAGTTTATGGTACACCATACAGTACACATACTGTGCAATGCATCAGTTCACAACACAGAATTTTCGATACAGTATCTGGCACAATATGCAACACAAACTACACACGGTGAACTCCGGCATCCATGAGCTCACACTAATGGAACAGTTTGGAAATACGGCCAATGAACATTAAGTTCAGATATAAATCCAATCACCACAAAGTAACCAAAGATGTTATTTAGAAAAGACCCTTGAAAACAATGCCTTTGTTAAGTATGGTTGTGTATTGGAATAAGTTTCACAAAACCATGGTAATAAAATTATCTATCCAAATGCAGTTATCTTTAACTCCATTCATAATGTTTGTGTGGCAATTACAGCTTGCATTTTTTCACTGGAACCTACCACACTTCCATCTTATGTAAATGATTCTCTCAGTTTACTGATGTGGAGGGGTCTTTCCAATCTGAATTTCATCTCTCACTCTAAAACTTATAACCAAGATTTCAGCTTCAATGTTTCATATTTTTTCCTTTTGCATAAAAGTTTAACCATTTCTATCTAAAATAAATATCCCTTTGAATACCACAGATGAGCAAATTATGCATCATAATAGCATCTCTGCAGTTTATATACTTCTTTCTAAAAGCATGACCAGTACCTCTTCCTCTGGCTTCAGTTTCTGTTGTGAAACTGGTTTTCACTTACAATGATATGCCACTATCATAACATACAAGTACTCTTAAAGTTTAAACATTCACTTCAAAAGCTTTAATTGTGGTTACTTCTGGTGACCTGATTATCTTTACCTTAAAGAAATAATAAAGAGATGTCATGGATTCTGATACCATAACATCCCACTGGGTTCTCATGTCACGATATGTTGCAGGTGATCTAGTTAGCCATGTCAAGTTGTTGCCAGAAATGTGTTGGAGAAATCTGTTGGGCAGCAAACTAAACAACCAACATACTCTAGTCCTCCTAAGTGGGAAGAAAAAAAAAGTAGAGGAATAACATTAATGGTAAACAAGATTCTTTTTTTTCAGTAGTTGACATGGCATGGGTAAAAGCATGCCCAAATCATGGTTATTCTGGATGTTAAAAAAGTAAATGCAGGAAAGATTAATCTAAGCTCCTCAAGTGATTGCAGTCCTAACTTATAAAGATGGAAAACTTGTAAAAATTGGAGTGGACAAAAGAGGTAAGAGAACTCCCTAGTTTAATACACACATAAAAGAAAAATGCAATGAGAGGAAAGAGGGAAATGTAAGGAATAATGACATATTGAAGTAATGACATTGAATGGGAGAAGGAAAATATAACAAGCAGTCACAGGGAAGATGGATCAAAGACTGAGGAAAAAGAAAAACACAAGAAAAGCACAGATTAGAGAAAAGCACACTAGGGAAGAATAATAAGAGGAAAGTAGAGCAAACAAACACATTGAGAGAGCTCAGAAACTCACCCATTCTGCAGAGTCAACACCTTCCATCCTGTCTTGTTCTAAAGTCTTGCTAACCTGGTTCATCTGCTGACTCATTGACTCCTCCAGCTGAAAATGAACTTACTATAATAACAGTCAAAGTAACACAAAATATTCTGGATATTATACATTCAAGTAATCAAAGAAATGAACAAGCTTACTTTATAGAAATATGATGAGAGATGTACAAGCTCAACCATAAGACTGGATATTAGGCAACCATGTAAGCTTTCAATTATCAACTGAAAATAGCTAATGCATTTGTATACAGGATACTAAATACAAAGTAATACATAAAACTAACAGAAAAAAATATAAAGAAAACTCCATACATGCTACAGACATGTGATTTCGAGAAAGTTGGCTTTTAGCCAGTGAATACGATATCTTAATGCCAGATCCCTCACTTGCCCTCATATCTACATAGTTCTCTCGTATTGTGCTAGGTTACTCTAGGAAAATGAGAACAAGTAACTAGTTATGCCACATCATGCTGAATGCATGCAAAAAAAAATGAAAATATAATGACCTGAAAGCTGTCTCAAATATCTACTTAAAACAAGGCTGTAATCATAAAAGTTGCAACCACCTTGTACAACTAGCCATGCAGTTGCATCACTAAAACCTTCTAGTAAACGTATGCATGCCAGTCATAGACCCCAAAAGATCATTGGAAAGTTGCCTAATGTCAATATGGAAAGATAAGCCAGGAAATGAGATGTGGCAAAAGAGGAATTTATCTTAAGAACAAACTTTTCACCAGATCAAAGCTGACTTTTTAAGTACAAGGCCCTAACTTGCCCACACCTTTCTTTAACTAATGAGGTATTCCCAGATAAACTACTGTCCAAGGTTTTGATCATCTCACATGCACCATCCCCTTGAATGAACGGGACATTTTGTGGGTGAAAATCCTCAACACATCAGGAACCAAAGTTGGTTTAGTTAAAAAGGGGCAATCAATACCACCTGTCCTAAGATGTGATTTACTCATAAGACAGTCCATCAAATTATCATTCATAATTATCATTAATGATCTTTGGCCTCTCAGCCTGGTTCAAGTCTCTCAGCATAGCTTCTCCTTTCTTGGAAGAGGCCATTCTTCCAGAGTACTCCTGGTATAAAGGCAATAAATCCAGAGTGTAAACTCTTAGATAAATCTGATCTGAATACTGTCCAAAGAAAATCTTTACAATCAAGATCTCTACTGATATCCTTGAAAAACAAAAGGACTGTCAAAATCAGTTAATTGGGATATAAACATATTCCACTAAAGACTAAGCATAGGTTGGAGAATGCTTTTGACATGCCAATGGTACAAGTCATATTTTAATGAAAATTGCTGGATGAGACTTCAGTAAGGAAAAAGGTAGAGTCATCTTCAGTGGCTCTACTCCTATATGAGCACAACTACAGTGCTAAAATAATAGATCTGGTAGAGGAGGCACATAAACTAGCAACTTGTGATTGGGCCTCATTGCAAACAAGTCTATTTCCAAACTGGCTCCTAAAGACTAGATCCTCATGAAGTAGTCCAAGTCCAGGGTAAATTCTATCACTAATAGACTTACTAAGGAGAGAGAATCTGCAATGACAATCTAGCAGATTTAAGGAGAATTATACTGAAAAAAGCATCACTTTTGAATTTGATTAACCAAAATTCCTTTTACAAATACAAATGTAAAGGTGAAATTGTTCTTCCTCTGTTGAGACATGATACATATTGTCTGAAAAAAGGAATACAATGCACATGCCTTTGGCCTCATGTCTTTGATGATAATGTACATGCTATTAATTTCTTTATATTGCCAAAGGATAATTCAGTGAATGGAACTAATTTCCTTGCCATCTCCATCATATATTTACTGGGAGACTCATTTCCTTGAGAAGAATTCATCTAATTACTTTATCAGCAATGAAGGTACCCCTAAATTGTGGCCACCTTTCTCATGAAATATATCCTGGGTGTGTACAGTTAGGACTGAAAAACATGGCCTAACTTTTGAGTGTTATGAATCATTCCTAGACAGTTGATTCTTGATAACATGCCAATATGTTTTCTGTAAGTCAATGGTAACCATTCATGCACTTTTCTGAATTATTTGCTCGAATGATTATTTTGTTTTTCACTTGTCCAATGTTTTCCACTATAGTAAGTTAGTGCTAAGAACAAATGTTTACACCATGAGTTACAAACAAGCACTGTCCACATCAAAGCACTTCTCATCTATCACTGTTTCATTTAACAGAAATTATATCACTGTCAAGACATCCAATACATCACATTATAAAATGGCAAATCAACAGACAGAGCTTGAAAACTTATCAACATAGCCTTCACTGTAGCACAACTAACCCACTATCCAGATGATGACTTACTGAAGTTGAGTGCTACAGCAGGATGAATGGGGTTTAATGGAGTAATGTCATTATTGTGTGAGGTGGTTACAACTTAGCTTATAATTTTGATATTATTTTCTAGCAAGCTTTTCTAAGATGCCACTCACAACAAATTCCTTTTTGTGAGTGTCTGTACATTAAGAGTGGCACAATTAATCAAGTGCTCTCCCATGCCAAAGGTAACCCTATGGCATGTGAAAGAACTACATGAAGGACAAGGCAAGTGAAAGGGTTTGCTCACATCCCCTTTACTAACTCTTTCTAAAAGAAGAAACAAAAAGGAGTTAAGCTAGGATTTGTCTCCAAAGGCTCAGTCATCTGTTCTCAAAACTACCTCCCTAAGATGGATAAAGCAAGCTTTATATAGAGACATATACATTAATATTTTTATTTTCTTCTTTCTCATACTTGATCACCATTTCTCAACATCACCCTATCCATAAACAAATTAAACAACAATGGTGACATCATATCTCTGCTGCAGACCCACCTTCACCTAGAACCACTCATTTCCTATCTTCCTTTTTGTACATGTGCCTTGCTCTCTTGACAGAAACTCTTCAATGCTTCTAGCAGCTTTCCACCCACTCCATATATATGCAGTATCTTCCACAAAGCATTTTTAACACTATGATACACTTTCTCTAGATTCATAAATGCCACATACATGAACTTCTTTTTCTGAGTGTTTCTCACACACATCCTTCAAAGCAAACACCTGATCCACACATGAAGCCGTACTGTTCCTCCCTAATCCGAAATTTTGTGCATGTCACCTCCCTCTCAATCACTTCCATAACTTACTAGATACAATCAAGAAACTTATACCCCTGCAATTTGAACAATCACTTGTGTGCTCCTTAGCTTTATACAATGGCACTAAGCAGGCATTCTGCCAATCCTCAGGTACCTTGCTATGAGCCATATATAAATTGAAAAACCTCACTAACCAATTAACAGTAAAATCACACTTTTTCTTAAGAAATTCAACAGCAATCCTATCTACTCCATCCACTTTGCCACACTTCATCTTACAAAAGACTTGCACCACTTCTCTTTTCATCAAACCACTTGCTATGACTAACTCATTTCAAATGCCTCCACATCAAGAACATCTCTTGTTTCCATCCTATCATCAAACACATTTAAGAAATCTTAAACATACTCACCCCATCTCCCCTCTACCTCATTTCTGTCTGTTACCATTTCCTCATTTGCCCCCTCAATGATGTTCCTTGCACTCTTTCCCTGCAAATAATGCCCATAAACCTTTGTTTTCTCTTTTACTTGCAACTTGACTTCCTCATCCCACCATCCACTACCCTTTCTCACCTTTTGACTTCCCACACTCAACATACCACAAATTTTTCTTCCTCATGTAAGCGGTACTTCCCTACATACTTCCCATTCCTCACCGTCTCCCCTAACTTCAATTACTCTTATCTTTTGCCATTCTCTATACATATATATAATCTGATTAACAACAAAATCCCAGGACCCCTCTTGTGAGGCTCTGCAGCTTCAAAAATGCACTTAAATCTGGGGTGAGGAAGTACAGGTTGTACCTCTTTAATCTAGGACCTGGTCATTACCAGACCACAGAAAATGCCAGAAAACAGAAATTGACCCCTTTAAAGGCCCTGGGGTGAACACTCTTACCAACTATCAACAGCTTGATTTTATGTGTTCCTGCAGCATTGCTGCAGCCAAGAATTATCACCACATCTCTGGAATCCTTACCCACAGATGGAGACTCCTCAATATCTTGGGCAAGGGTTTTTCGTGGCATGTGATGCCAATTCAGGGAAGATTCGTCAGCATTATACACTTGTTTTGGAGATATAAGAAATTAACAGGACTACTAATTAGCTTAGCTGCAATGCAAACATATTTTGAATCCTTAACACTGCTAAAACGCTGCCCTAGTGGCAGATCCACATGCCAATGGTGGCTGATTCAAAATGTGTCAGACCATGGAAGTTTCCAGACCAAAGAAAGCCAGATTAGAGAGGTACAACCTGTAATGGACTCCTCTGGAGTAAAGTGTTCCTTAATGAAACTACTGTTTTTCATATACAGACAATAATCCAGCCCTCACTCATGGTGTGACCACATGCAAGTGGAGTCTGGTAACACCAAAGTGTATCTTTCCATACAATAATCTTATCTAAATATGTAAATGAAGAATCAAATGTCAATCCAGAAAAATAAATAAAAAGAAAAGTGATTCAACACTGATGCAGAGCAATCTATTATACTGCAATAATGCATGAGACCCAGACTGCAGAGAAAATTTTTGAGCTTTAAACATAACAGTGAAAGATGCATAACCTCTGCTAACATTCATCACAATTTTATACCCAATTACAAATCTTGCTAAATCGTCACATTTGTAATTTTCTTATTAATCAACATCATTACTTTTTATATGATCACACCCTTATAAAGCTACCATTAGCTTCCATGTGTTTATGCTGTCTTTCACTGTCTATGAGTGATATTCTCTACAACAAAATGGGTTTGCTTAATCTTGGGTCTTGCCACAAAAAGGTTACTAGCTCCACACATGCTATCCCTACCTGCTCCAGGGTTAAGCCTGTATCTTATTACTTACAAATGGAGACATTATCCCTACCACAAATAATTATTATTTTAATTTACCATATGAATTATACAACAGCCAAAAAGGTATAAGAGATTTGTAGTTTATGTTCAAACCCTGAGGAAACATAAAAATTACTTCTAATATAAAAGATACAGATATCAAAGAGATATGATTTTTACAAGCATATGATAATCATTAAATCATGTTTGACAATAAACAAGCTAATGCAAGTCTATCCATAAACTATATGATGCTTCCCACATTAACAGGATGTACCTATGAAAAATTGTCTGAACCACGCCAATCAGACAGATTTGCTAATCAAATATACAATTGCCAGAGATTCTCAGCCATGCTGTGGTTCAATGAGCAGACTTACTTGCTAATCAAATATTCTCCTGCCAAGTACACATTCAGTCATCTGTAACTGATAAAAATCTTGTATCATACTTTCTCCTCCCTGAGCTCTGAATGAAAGACTTCCAAAATAATCCAAAAGTTTAGTACATCACTGCTCATTATCTATCAACCATATTTCAATGTGAATACACAAGAACATGAAGACAAAGTACAAAGGGAAAAAATTCTCTCCTTTTCTAGGTATACACAGATGTACAGGAGTTAATAGAGTTATAGCTCACTGAATTCTTAACCTCACCACACAAGCAGACTACTTAAGCAAACTGTATAGTTGTCTAATTGTTTCATTAAGCTAGACATGTTGTGCACTACCACAAGATAAGCAGTTTTTTGATTTCCAAGTAGTCAATGTTTGTGCCAATATAGGTATAAAGAATGAGGTAGAATCATAACCAAAAAAGTAAAAATGTTGATCACAATTAACTTAAAATACTTGGGGAAGAGCAGTGTGGTTTCAGAAGTGGTAGAGGATGTGTGGATCAGGTGTTTGCTTTGAAGAATGTATGTGAGAAATACTTAGAAAAGCAAATGGATTTGTATGTAGCATTTATGGATCTGGAGAAGGCATATGATAGAGTTGATAGAGATGCTCTGTGGAAGGTATTAAGAATATATGGTGTGGGAGGCAAGTTGTTAGAAGCAGTGAAAAGTTTTTATCGAGGATGTAAGGCATGTGTACGTGTAGGAAGAGAGGAAAGTGATTGGTTCTCAGTGAATGTAGGTTTGCGGCAGGGGTGTGTGATGTCTCCATGGCTGTTTAATTTGTTTATGGATGGGGTTGTTAGGGAGGTAAATGCAAGAGTCTTGGAAAGAGGGGCAAGTATGAAGTCTGTTGGGGATGAGAGAGCTTGGGAAGTGAGTCAGTTGTTGTTCACTGATGATACAGCGCTGGTGGCGGATTCATGGGAGAAACTGCAGAAGCTGGTGACGGAGTTTGGTAAAGTGTGTGGAAGAAGAAAGTTAAGAGTAAATGTGAATAAGAGCAAGGTTATTAGGTACAGTAGGGTTGAGGGTCAAGTCAATTGGGAGGTGAGTTTGAATGGAGAAAAACTGGAGGAAGTGAAGTGTTTTAGATATCTGGGAGTGGATCTGTCAGCGGATGGAACCATGGAAGCGGAAGTGGATCATAGGGTGGGGGAGGGGGTGAAAATTTTGGGAGCCTTGAAAAATGTGTGGAAGTCGAGAACATTATCTCGGAAAGCAAAAATGGGTATGTTTGAAGGAATAGTGGTTCCAACAATGTTGTATGGTTGCGAGGCGTGGGCTATGGATAGAGTTGTGCGCAGGAGGATGGATGTGCTGGAAATGAGATGTTTGAGGACAATGTGTGTGTGAGGTGGTTTGATCGAGTAAGTAACGTAAGGGTAAGAGAGATGTGTGGAAATAAAAAGAGCGTGGTTGAGAGAGCAGAAGAGGGTGTTTTGAAATGGTTTGGGCACATGGAGAGAATGAGTGAGGAAAGATTGACCAAGAGGATATATGTGTCGGAGGTGGAGGGAACGAGGAGAAGAGGGAGACCAAATTGGAGGTGGAAAGATGGAGTGAAAAGGATTTTGTGTGATCGGGGCCTGAACATGCAGGAGGGTGAAAGGAGGGCAAGGAATAGAGTGAATTGGAGCGATGTGGTATACAGGGGTTGACGTGCTGTCGGTGGATTGAATCAAGGCATGTGAAGCGTCCGGGGTAAACCATGGAAAGCTGTGTAGGTATGTATATTTGCGTGTGTGGACGTGTGTATGTACATGTGTATGGGGGGGGTTGGGCCATTTCTTTCGTCTGTTTCCTTGCGCTACCTCGCAACCGCGGGAGACAGCGACGAGGTATAAAAAAAAAAAAAAAACTTGTAAAAAATATAATAATAGCCATTATAACTATTTTTGCATGCAAATTCTAAAATCAGAACTCAATGAACTTCATTTAATGTAACTTTCATGGCAAGAAGTCAGACAGAAGATAACTGAGATATTTGACAACACTGGCTTTCCTAACTAATATTCAATTAATGTTTCTATAGGGTGCAAGATTAATATTAATCAAAAACTGATTAACTATGTATCTATAATGACAATAGGTTTATCCTATCCAGTAAACTGCAAAAATCTTATGGTTGAGCAAAGACTTTTCATTGGCAGCATTCACTTTCAAAACCAATGAATTTCATATATTTTGACTTTTCCATAGATGCGTGTCCAATCACAAATAAGGCAAACATTTCACCACAATGGCTTTTTGATTATGTATGTAATACACATCACTAAGGCTTGAATGATTAATGTATTATCCATAATCATGATGAATATCTACTGGCATAGGACATACTTTATATTATTTGCTACCAATAAACTGGAAATGCCATTCTGCTTTAAATGTGGGAAACATTTTCTTGAAAATACGACAGATACAGTGCAAAGAAGAGAAAAAACTCCCAGATGTTGATGATAAACCTACCCGGTTTTGAGTCTGCAAGACTTCCTCAGGCACATTTAGATTCTGTGGAAACATAACAGCAAGCTGGGGAATGGTACATGCAACAGCCAGACTTCTAGGTCCAACTGATGACCAATATGAGGGCAGCCTGGGCAAGCTTTCATTCATACTTGGCCTCTTAATAATTAATTGCAACTTAATAATGGTGTCAGTGCTAACTTATCTCTGGACCTAAGAGCTGTATTCAGATGAACACATCATGCATAAAATAGTTTTGCTTAAAAAGGGTGTAACAACTTATCTATAAAGGAAGTGAACCAAGAACACTAACATTAAAACTAGCCTGCTCCTATCTGGTGTGTGTAATAATATCAACATGTATGATAAATCTGTCTAAAGGAAAATTCAGGGTAATTGCAGGTTCTGTTCGAGCCATCTTTTCTATCATAGAATAAGGCATTCAGGATAGGGAAAGGCATGCAGATAGGCAAAGGCAATGTCACCATCACCAAGATGCCCAAATTACCCATAAGGCAGGAAATTCTGAAAAGTATTAGACAGGATAGGAAAGTGGGGTCATGTGGCTTACCTGAAAAAATGCCTATGTATTCCAAAATATTTGAGTGAACAATTATAAAGTGCTCAATTCTTCACAAAAAAATCACCATATGTCTGAACATTTGGGCAAATTAGTCATGTTCTTAAATAATATAAACAGAATGAAGGGTTTCCCTTTGCAGTGGGATATCAGAGGTAAAATCTTAAGGTTGAAAGTAGAAAAAAATTATTTATCTATTTTCTATACTTAGTCGCTGTCTCCCGCATTAGCGAGGTAGCGCAAGGAAACAGACAAAGGAATAGCCCAACCCACCCACACACGCATGTATATACATAAACACCCACACACACACACATATACGTACCCATACCTATACTTATATTAAGCTAGTTTTGCTTGAATTATCTGCCTATACCTGTAAATTCTCACTCCCTTCCCATTGATGCTGGATGGATAAAGCGCAAATAACTTAGATTAACGAGAAGAATCAAATATTAATCCACTTTCTACCAAGGTAAATAACTTTACAAAGTCTGATAAAGATGTTTATGAAGGTACAGTGGGAAGAACTGTAATACTAAAAATAGAACCTCCCATTCATCAAAAAACTTTGGGTGTAATCACTAAGGCAAAGTATTAGCACACTTCCATTAGTATTCCACATGACTATGCACAAACTGCAGCTTCTCATATTATCAAAACAGACTTACAGCAACTTTCCCAAACAAATCAGTTTCTGCACATCTATCATAAAATTTCCACATGGCATATGAGATAATTTGCATCTTGAACTTAAAAAAATGACCGACTACTTACATAAAAACAGAAAGTGCGTCTTATAATTTTCATGATCAAAGGTAAAGTTATCATTTATAATAACACAGAAATAAATCTGCCCCATTACTTCATATAATCAAGAATGATAGGCAGCAATGCCATGTAAGTAAATCTATTACAATTTGCTAGATAGTATTCAGTTTAAGCTCTACTGTAGTACTTACATCATAACAAGGTGAATCTATATGCTGTAAAATAAAAGAGAATGCAAAGCTCACAAGAATTTCAACAAGATAATTTACCACACATGGTCAACTAATGAATGAAGGGCAAATCTAGCCATATGACACATGGGATAGTATGCAGTGAGGCCTCTTTCGATAAATGTTTTTAACTTAAACACTGTTCTGCAGCCATCTAGATACTATTTTACTGTTCTGATAATGCTGTTAACCAACCTGATCCTCCCTGTGATCTTGACATAATGATCGGGTAGCTGGCAGGAATGTTTCGTAAAGAAACCTAACTTGGGAAAGTGATACCTCTTTTGGGTACATCATGCAACAGATACAAACCAGTATTATGTTAATGTGTCCTTAAATAGGAATATGGCCAGGAGCCCAGGAGCAACAGGGTTACTCAGGTTGAAACAGACACACAGAATTTTCACCATTTTTGTAGTTAAATATAAGTCATGTGCATGAGAAAATTTATTACTCGAAACAACTGTCGAGATTATCAGATTAAGAATAATAAATAAAGTTGTATGTTCAATCTATCTATCTGTATCTCTGATGCCATTTCCCTTTGGAAATTTCCTCAAGGGGGTGGCCATGGCAAAAGAGTTTCAATAACTGGTGCCACTTCTTAACCTTTAGTACCTCTACCTTAACAGATCACTGGTGAAAGGCAATTCTAGAGGTGTATATTCAGAGGCTCCTACCTTGTGCTTTTGCTGAATAAATCTACCTAATGTTTCTGCCTAAAATTTCAACCTACTACTTCTTCCTAATGTTCCCAACTCATGTTCTTACCTACTACATCTCCCTAATACTTCTGTTTAATATTTCTACCTTCTACTCCTATCAATTGCTCATATCATTTTGCCAAAAAGTAAGGATAGCCCATAACACTCACAACAGCAATGAGTTGCATGAGTTAAGAGTTGTCAAGTGTTATATGTGACAAGGAGAGATTGCATGTTTGTGGACAGAATGTCAGCAGTCCACATATGTATGAAGCAGAAAGAAAAGCATAATTATCAGGGTCAAAAGAATACAACTTGACAACCAATGAAGTGCTGACTCACTACACAGCCATCACTAACCCTCCCGATACCTAGGTGGGTAGTACTTGTAATACAACTCCCTGGTCAGTGGCTGCCTACCAACTACTACCTACTGCATGTCAGATTCTGTACTCTAATAAATGTAAAAATTAATAACTGCAAATAAATTATCATCTAGTGTACAATAACAAAACAGCAATAAGGCTGTACTCATATCTATTAAATTCCTAGCAAGATATCAAATGTAAAACTACTAAATTATAAGATAGAATTGAATTCCAAGGAAGAAGAAACTAGATTTAAGATCCTTGAGTAACTGTAGATTTTAAGAAAAAACTAAAACGTCTTGTTTTCAATTTGAAAAGTAGTCAAATTAAGTTACCTTCTGAACATTTACATGGATAAATATATCACTAAAATATTTTGATAATGGAATGGTCAAGAAGCACTCTACCTTCATTTTGAAAGTTATGTTCACTATGTCACAATTTACATCATATGAGGATAAATATGAATGGTTTATCAGGCCATATGCATCTGATCCAAACATATAACTGGGAAAGAAGGAAGACAATCTGAACAGCATAAATATAAATATCTTTCAGTGTATGTATATACAATGTCACTTATTTTCCAGCTCAAAGTCCCTTCCACAGGGATCCTACAGTTGTCAAGAAGCCAGCCACATCCATCAGGCAGGACCACATGTAATAAAGAGTGTGAAGGTGTGTGTGTCTTTGTGGAATGAACACACAGCAACTGAAAAGTAAGCAGTCACTTTTTCCACTGTGGAAGTCACTTCTTTGGCATGGCAGGTCTTGCAATATTTTGAAAAGGTGTTGGCATCCACAATGTAGATGTGAAAGGGTAACTCACAAGTTGGGGGTGAAGTTTCAGGTAGGTAAACATTAGATGGGGCAGTGTTTAAGACTGGGCTAGGAAGGCAATTGTTTAGTGCTTGGTTTGTACAGTATATGTCATTTTATTGCTGCATTTGGATGGAGAAGAAACATATGTTGTGGAATTGTGAGGCAGCCATCAGTTTTTTATTTCTACTTAGAGGTTGGTGGATGGTTATTTAGTGGCTGGATGATAAGGGTCTGGTGATGTTACAAATAAGTTTGATCTTATACTTTTTTCATGCTATTGTTTATAAATGTTTGCTCTGTAATACCATATACACTAAACGACAAACACTCAAAAAACTTCATAATTACACAGCAATTGTAATGAGGTAATTACAACAATCATAGCATAAATGTTTACAATATCAATTAGTTGGTGATATTTTTGGCCTTACATTTTTAAGTATATTGTTCATGAAAGGTTGTCCTACAATACTGATTAGACTAAACAGTAAATTTTAAAACACAACTCAATAATAAAATGCAATCATATTGCTGGTATTGCTAATGCCATAATGTAAATATCTGTGGTATTTATCAATTTGTGACACACTATTATTTTATGTGATTTTGTTCATAAATGACTGGTTTATTATACTGTGCACACCAAATGCAAATATTATCAAAGCTACAGGCTCTTAATTTCTTCTTTTATATCGTAATTTTTCAAGGTATGCCTTACTCTACAACCTATTGCAATAAACTAATGCCTTTTGTGACACACCCATCCTGGTATAGTGTAAATCATCCCTAACTGATGGCAACACATTCTATGAGGACAATATGAAGCAGCCTAGTTAAAAAAAAAAAAAGATGTTGTACACTGCTACCATCAACCTGTTGATTTTGAACTGACTTTAGCATACATGCAACAAAACCAGTAAATGGATTAAAGTCTTCCATCTCATCTCTTTAAAGTCTCTTTCTCTTAATCCTTACAAAACATCATGAAGTGCAGTAGGAAATGATTAATGGCTAAAATGACTGTCAAATTGCACTATTTATATGCAATATCTCACAGCAAAGCTAAGAGAAAATTTTGTGCAGGAAGAGGCATTTCTTGTGAAACATCTTGCAAGGGTATTCCCCTTTGTGTTTGATCCACTGTTTTGAAGGGTGCTATATTCACAAAAAATACTAGAAAATATGATATTGCATTGGTAAATCAAGTCTGAAAATAAAATTATGTTTACATTTTTGTATATCTTTTTGACATGAAATATATATCATTTTGTATATTCTAATTTTTTCAAAAATGCATTCTACTTGTCTGAGATGGTCCCTTTTTCACAGTGCAACAAGTCACAACAAACCTAACATAATTCAATCTGGTCTATCATATCATACCCTAACCCACATCATAAAATGAATTTTCACCTTAATTAGAATAAAGGAAAATTAATAATGTTTTAAAATACTTAACTAAGAATAATTTATGATTATATAACTATGCTTTTAAATTAGTTTTGGTCCCTCAGTAAAAGAGCAAGGCAGTTACTGTCAATTTCTTTAAAAGAAAAAAATAATATTTTTGTCTTAAAACTTTACAATCTAAAATAAAAAATAAGAAATTTAAATACTAGATATGTTAACTTTATTTTCCTTATGGCAGTAATGTTATAAAAAAATGAAAAATGTACTGTCATACATGACTGGAAAATCTGACTTTCAGAGAATGAAGTTGAAATCTTTTGATGCATCCATAGGGTTAGAGAACTCCTGCAACAGGCCCTGACAACATATTAAATTTCCATGCAAAACAATTAAGCTTATCTGCAATCCCATATCTTCAACCCATCCTGGCTATGCAATGAAGTCCCTAACATCTGGACACTTACTATCATAGCACATATCTCAGAAAACCCAAACCATCCACTTTTCCTACTCTTACTGCCCAATGCACTTCTGTGTTCAGAATCCAAACTCCCTGAAAAACTGATCCACAGCAGATTTAAGCAAAACATCCCACTATCACCTACACAACATAGCTTCAGACCTAGTCACTACATTATCACACTACAAACAGACATCACACAACACATCCTAGATGGCATCAACCACCCACAACACCCTTCCCACATAGAAGTAACGGCAAAAACCATCAACAAAGTATGTGACACTATTCCTGAGCCATCCCCCAACACAAAAAAATACTTGACAACATCCTCTATGACAATACCTAAAACAAGTTGGCTAGAGTCATACACAAAGGCTTCATTGCTAAACCCTTAAGCTCTATGAAGAAGTTTCCCAAGGAGCAGTTCTTTCTCCAAACCTTTTCAATCTTTTCCAACATGACCTCCAATGACCTCTTGCAGACCTCAATAAGAGTACTCTCTTATTTGCAGACAACCTTACAAACATGTCATAGCACCTGACACCATGTAAGCAATAACAAACATGCAGCTTTATATTACACAATTGGAACGGTTGCCTACCCAGAATAATGTCTGCATCTCTACAGAAGTTTTCAGTCACTCTTTGAAACCCAAACAGACAAGAATCCAAATCATACACTCCAGTCACCTTCAGTGGACAATTGTTCCCACTAAACAAAA
This sequence comes from Panulirus ornatus, assembly GCF_036320965.1. Classification (NCBI taxonomy): domain Eukaryota; kingdom Metazoa; phylum Arthropoda; class Malacostraca; order Decapoda; family Palinuridae; genus Panulirus; species Panulirus ornatus. Next base: position 24,435,420 of record NC_092278.1, read on the forward strand.
CACCAACTATTCTGGGCATCACATGTGACATACATGACAGTCACTTCCCACACCATAAACATCAACACAATAGCAACATACAAACTAAATGCCCTCAGAACACTAACTGGTATCAGATTTGGACAAGAAAAAGAATTCCTCAATACCTTCTACAAGCACTTCAAATGCTCAACCCCATACTATACCTTACCTCCTTGATCTTCCACTGTCAAATGCAAATATAACAAGGGTGCAAACCACAAAAACAGAGCACTCAGAACAATTACTAGCTGCCTAGCTACCATAAACATTTAACATCTATAAAATGAAACAGAGATCCTCCTAATATGTTTGATACAATTGTCTGCAACAGAGTTAGACCCTTCCCTTCCAAATCACTCCACAACTAACCATCAACCTCTAAACAGAAATGAACACTTTGCCCTGCTTCACACTTTAGTAACCTATACTCACAGATTCCCAAATCCCCAAAAAACACAACATTGACAAAACATACAAACACACACCAAAATTACCTGATCAGCGCTACCAACTCAGTCTTAGGCACCACTTCATCAGACATATCCATCTGAAAACACACTTCCTAGACAAGTACAATTCACACTTTTTCATCTACAACCTGAACACCATCCATCTCTACAACATTACAAATATCAATTCATTGTATCTCAAGACCAACAACCACAGTGAAGACACTGAACAATTACTGATTAACTGCCCCACACTATCTGCATATTGACAAACACACACCACTATGCTTTCTGTGATCCCACCCAGTTGATGTGGCTGGCTTCCTAAGCACTACAGATGCCACACAGAAGACAGAAGGAGCTCTTGGGTTACAAAGGTAAGGTCGGAAAAGGTATGTATAGATACATAGGTATAAGACATGAACATCTTTCACTTAAGCTGACTACTTACAATACCTTCCTCAAGATGAAAAGAGGAATCCAAATAAAGCTAACCATCCTTATTATCTAAAATCCAGACACTTCAAAATAAAAGATCTGAAAAATATTCTATGAAAATGAAATGGCAATTCAGAGACTGTAAAGTCTACACAATTATGCCAAACATGCACTGATCCCTGGCAAACCTTGTGCTGAGTTTGTCGAACTTCATTGGGTACCATGCCCTTTAGAAAAGGAGGCGTCTCATGCCGCACATGGGTCTGGGGTCCACCACTGTTTGGCTGAGAGACTGGGGATTGCTGTTCACGGCTCTCTGACACTACAAATAAACAAAATATGAATGGCAAATGACAGTAATCTCTGAATGTATCACATTACAACCCTTGTAAAAAAACAGAAATAGATACATGGAAGAAATTCAGTACAAGATACCCTGCTGTACAGCAGAAAAATGTATTCAAGATAATATGGAGTTTTATCTATCACGTAGATACAATTACACACGATCTTTATTGTAAGGGAAGTAAGAGTACAAGCAAATATATGAAAATATATATCCATCTATCTATATCTCTGATGTCTATTCCCTTCAGGAAGTCCCTCAAGGGGGTGGCCATGGCAATAGAGTCTCCATAACTAGTGAACTCCAGTGCTGCTTCTTAGCCTTTAACAGGCCACTAGCAGAGGGATAGTCTAGTGCAGCGTTTGCAGAGGCTCTTACCTAATGTGCCTACCAACTGCTTCTACCTAAAGTTCATACTTACTACTTCTACCTAACATTTCTAACTAATAGTCCTACCTAAATGTTCTTACTTACTATCTCTGTCTATTACTCCTATGTGCCATTTTGCCAAAAGGCAGGGCTAGCACATAGCACTCACCACAAGAAATCTACAGTTACAAAGAATAAGCTGTGTGAGTTAAGTGTTGTCAAGTGTTGTGTGTAACAGAGATATATTCTGTATGTTTGTAGACAGAATGTCCACAGTCCATGTGTAGGTGAGGCATAAAGGACTGTTTACCAAATGGGATCCTAGCTATGTCTCTTCGTTGTATATCAGCTGACTTATATTTCTTTCTTGTATCTCCCCGATGATTTGATTATTACACAAAAGTGCACTTGGGAACTTCTTGTGTTTCATTTTCCCAATAGACTCTGTTTCCCCTTTCAGAAAGTTAAAATACAAGGAGGGGAGGGTTTCTGGCCCCTCGCTCCCGTCCCCTTTAGTCGCCTTCTACAACACGTGAGGAATGCATGGGAAGTATTCTTTCTCCCCTATCACCCTCCTCCGCACAACTCTATCTATAGACCACACCTCGCAACCATATAACATTGTTGGAACCACTATTCCTTCAAACATACCCATTTTTGCTTTCCAAGATAACGTTCTCGACTTCCACACATTCTTAAATATATATTCATACTTATTCATTTATTTTGCTTTGTCGCTGTCTCCCACGTTAGCGAGGTAGCGCAAGGAAACAGACGAAAGAATGGCCCAACCCACCCACATACACATGTATATACATGCACGTCCACACACGTAAATATACATACCTATACATCTCAATGTACACATATATATACACACACAGACATATACATATACACACATGTACATAATTCATACTTTCTGCCTTTATTCATTCCCGTCACCACCTTGCCACACATGGAATAACAACCCCCTCCCCCATCATGTGTGTGAGGTAGCGCTATATTGATTTTGCTTTGTCGCTGTCTCCTGTGTTAGCGAGATAGTGTAAGGAAACAGACGAAAGAATGGCCCAACCTACCCACATACACATGTATATACATACACGTCCACACACGCAAATATACATACCTATACATCTCAACATATACATATATATACACACAGACATATACATATATACACATGTACATAATTCATACTGCCTGCCTTTATTCATTCCCATATATATACCCTAGCCTGAGCCAGATACCCATTATACTGACCAACTCCTACGGGTGAATGAACAGCTAGGTTGACTGTGGACCGACTGCTGTAACCAGGATTCGAACCTATGTGCTAGACCCTGGATGGCCTGAGAATGCGTCATGGTCAGGAATGCTAACTGCAACACTACAGGAGTCCACAGTGTAATCATTCTTTTCAAAATGCTGTTTATGGACTAATCTAGAACAAGGCATAAAAGGTATCTGCATCTTACAGCTGAGCATGTCTGAAGGCTGCAAAGACAAGGTGCGAGGAGGACGGTTGGTGTCACCCAGCCATTCTGCTGCTGTCATCACTGGTTCCCAACTGATAAAGGTTGAAGGGAAGATGTCATCTTGGAATAATTCCGTCTGGTGAAAATTCCAAAGATAAAAAAATTATTAAAAACAGGATTCTTTCAGAAAATGTATTAATCTTTCTCAGACAATTTCTCATATTCTAGCATGATGGCTCCAGCATGGGGCCCATTAGTGAGCACTTTCTCCCTTTACTGAACAAATACAAAAAGAGGGAATTCAACTTTCTCAAAATTTAATATGTTTAACATCAACACTCAACACTTTTGCCAAAGAGTTCTGCATATAAGAAGAAATCACCTAACACTCCTAAGAATAAAAAAAGAGTAAGATGATATGGGATGATGTGTGATTACTTTTCCATCATCCCATACCAATTTGAATGATATGTTAAAATGTCACACAATTTGTGTGAGCAGATGTGCAGGTACAGCAACTGAAGGCCAAAAAAGTACTAGGTGCTGCCATTGAAATATAAAGAAATGTACTGACAGGAAAAGCTTGGTGGAATAACGGTGTTACATAGCTGACTCATGAAACAGTGTGATTATCTATTTATACTGTATGGGGAGGGAGTTGAACAATTGTGTGGTCCAGTCTCTTAAAAATTATCAATCACAACTTTAAACTTCTGGATACTATTCACATTTATCAAATCCCCTTTATTTTTTCCATTCATTCACCATCCTTATATTATAAATGTTTTTTTTTTTTTTTTTTTTTTTTTTTTTTTTTTTTTTTTATACTTTGTCGCTGTCTCCCGCGTTTGCGAGGTAGCGCAAGGAAACAGACGAAAGAAATGGCCCCCCCCCCATACACATGTACATACACACGTCCACACACGCAAATATACATACCTACACAGCTTTCCATGGTTTACCCCAGACGCTTCACATGCCTTGCTTCAATCCACTGACAGCACGTCAACCCCTGTATACCACATGACTCCAATTCACTCTATTTCTTGCCCTCCTTTCACCCTCCTGCATGTTCAGGCCCCGATCACACAAAATCTTTTTCACTCCATCTTTCCACCTCCAATTTGGTCTCCCTCTTCTCCTCGTTCCCTCCACCTCCGACACATATATCCTCTTGGTCAATCTCTCCTCACTCATTCTCTCCATGTGCCCAAACCATTTCAAAACACCCTCTTCTGCTCTCTCAACCACGCTCTTTTTATTTCCACACATCTCTCTTACCCTTACGTTACTTACTCGATCAAACCACCTCACACCACACATTGTCCTCAAACATCTCATTTCCAGCACATCCATCCTCCTGCGCACATCTCTATCCATAGCCCACGCCTCGCAACCATACAGCATTGTTGGAACCACTATTCCCTCAAACATACCCATTTTTGCTTTCCGAGATAATGTTCTCGACTTCCACACATTTTTCAAGGCTCCCAAAATTTTCGCCCCCTCCCCCACCCTATGATCCACTTCCGCTTCCATGGTTCCATCCGCTGACAGATCCACTCCCAGATATCTAAAACACTTCACTTCCTCCAGTTTTTCTCCATTCAAACTCACCTCCCAATTGACTTGACCCTCACCCCTACTGTACCTAATAACCTTGCTCTTATTCACATTTACTCTCAACTTTCTTCTTCCACACACTTTACCAAACTCAGTCACCAGCTTCTGCAGTTTCTCACATGAATCAGCCACCAGCACTGTATCATCAGCGAACAACAATTGACTCACTTCCCAAGCTCTCTCATCCCCAACAGACTTCATACTTGCCCCTCTTTCCAGGACTCTTGCATTTACCTCCCTCACAACCCCATCCATAAACAAATTAAACAACCATGGAGACATCACACACCCCTGCCGCAAACCTACATTCACTGAGAACCAATCACTTTCCTCTCTTCCTACACGTACACATGCCTTACATCCTCGATAAAAACTTTTCACTGCTTCTAACAACTTGCCTCCCACACCATATATTCTTAATACCTTCCACAGAGCATCTCTATCAACTCTATCATATGCCTTCTCCAGATCCATAAATGCCACATACAAATCCATCTGCTTTTCTAAGTATTTCTCACATACATTCTTCAAAGCAAACACCTGATCCACACATCCTCTACCACTTCTGAAACCGCACTGCTCTTCCCCAATCTGATGCTCTGTACATGCCTTCACCCTCTCAATCAATACCCTCCCATACAATTTACCAGGAATACTCAACAAACTTATACCTCTGTAATTTGAGCACTCACCCTTATCCCCTTTGCCTTTGTACAATGGCACTATGCACGCATTCCGCCAATCCTCAGGCACCTCACCATGAGTCATACATACATTAAATAACCTTACCAACCAGTCAACAATACAGTCACCCCCTTTCTTAATAAATTCCACTGCAATACCATCCAAACCTGCTGCCTTGCCGGCTTTCATCTTCCGCAAAGCTTTTACCACCTCTTCTCTGTTTACCAAATCATTTTCCCCAACCCTCTCACTTTGCACACCACCTCGACCAAAACACCCTATATCTGCCACTCTGTCATCAGACACATTCAACAAACCTTCAAAATACTCATTCCATCTCCTTCTCACATCACCGCTACTTGTTGGGGTGAAGAAGGTGGTGAGAGTAAGTGAGCTTGGGAAGGAGACCTGTGTGGGGAAGTACCAGGAGAGACTGTGTACAGAATGGAAAAAGGTGAGAACAATGGAAGTAAGGGGAGTCGGGGAGGAATGGGATGTATTTAGGGAATCAGTGATGGATTGCGCAAAAGATGCTTGTGGCATGAGAAGAGTGGGAGGTGGGCTGTTTAGAAAGGGTAGTGAGTGGTGGGATGAAGAAGTAAGAGTATTAGTGAAAGAGAAGAGAGAGGCATTTGGACGATTTTTGCAGGGAAGAAATGCAATTGAGTGGGAGAAGTATAAAAGAAAGAGACAGGAGGTCAAGAGAAAGGTGCAAGAGGTGAAAAAAAGGGCAAATGAGAGTTGGGGTGAGAGACTATCAGTAAATTTTAGGGAGAATAAAAAGATGTTCTGGAAGGAGGTAAATAGGGTGCGTAAGACAAGGGAGCAAATGGGAACTTCAGTGAAGGGCATAAATGGGGAGGTGATAACAAGTATTATAAATGTATTTATGTCTTTTTCAACAAGTTTCTTGCTTAATCTTATGTTATGTCATCTGGTTGTTCTATCCCCAAATCTTCCTAAGAATTGTTAACTGTCTACGTTATCAATCTGGTTTAAAAACTTAAAGAAAGTTCTTATCAGGTCAACCCTCACTCTTCTCTCTTCCAAGATGAGGAAATTTAATGCTTCCAGTCTTTCCCTATAACTTAATTCTGTTAACACATTTGTTGTTTCCTCCAGACCTTCTCTATTAGCTCTTTGTGCTTTTTAAGGGCAAAGGCCAAAATCTGGGAAGCATAATCATTTTGATCTTGTGTTGGATATGAACAGTTTACCAAATATTTCTTTTTCCATATATACTTAAAAATTATCCTAATATTTGCCAGCAGACATTTTGTCTCCTTTACTATTCTGACACGTTAAGGGGGAATTCAATTCCCAAGTCCCTCTTGTGCACAGAATCATGAAGCACATTTCCCACTAGATAATGACCACACTGAAGTCTTCTTTTATTCTGTCCTATCCTCATTACTATACAATCTAAGACACAACTATATTCTCAGTTTTATCCAATGATTAGTTAAACCTACTGAAACATTATGAGACTTAACTAGTGACAACATGTGGTTGGTTGGTATACCTGATTAGTTGGAAGTTTTGGGTTCCCATTCAGAAAATTTTTGGAACATTCGAGCATGATCACTACTCATGATTTGGAAACCTGACTGCCGAACAATATCTAATATGGAACGACGTATTTTTAAGGGCAATCATAAATCTGAAAGGTGTCCACAGAAGAGACATCAAAATGACTGGCAGTCTACATTCATGTGTTACATTATCATTTGATAGAGTTATGTAATATGATTTATTGCCTGGAGGGGTTCATATTGGCAGTATGGTGAATGACTGAAATGAACATAAGTAGTAACTAAGCACCACTGAACAGTAAATGGTGAAGTGGCAACTTGTTTCGCAAGTACCAGGCCTACCACCTGTACATAAGCTTTGCAGAAACGTGTGCAGATTGGCTCAACCTTTCCATTAAGTTTACATCAAAATCAAGGAAGATAGTTGTGTTTTTGATTGTACATTTCCTCATGTTAAATATCATCAACCATGTATCACACCAACTTTAGAGTCTATCTAAGTATGTGTGTATCTAGCTATTTGTGCTGTATGGGAAGGGAGTTTTACACACCTCTTGAACATTTTCTACTATCACTACTGTTATAGAACTTCATAAATTTATGCATGCTCTCTGCAATACCCATGTCCTAAGTCTTTCTGTACCATTAATCCACCACTGTACTACAAAAGTACGTCTTTACATCTTTTTATCTGTACAAGTTTCTTGCTAAATTTCACTCTATGTCCTCTGGTTGCTTTACCCCAACATCTCTCAAAGAACTGTACACTCTTCATGTCACTGATCTGTTTCAAAAACTTAAAGGCTGTGATTAGGTCATCCTCATTCTATTCCCTTCCAGAGTGGGTAAATCTAAAGACTTCAGCCTTTCCCTGTAACTTAGTTCTTAATTCTGGTACCATCTATGTACTATTTTAGGTGCAGTGATCACAGCTGAAAAGTATATTCTAGTGTGAGTGTGTGTGTAGAAAAATTTGAACCTTCTAAAAACAGTGATGTATGAAAAGGAAAAATTGAAGAAATGTGCAAAAAACCTAAAATTTCATGCAAACAATGATATATGGAAAGCAAAGAGTGATGAATATAAATATCTAATTATTATACAATGTCATTAACCATTAATTTCTAAAAATGGAAGACTTTTAGTCAATTTCATATTTCAAATATCCCATGTCAACACCTAAGGAATAATGAGAAGCCTTTAAAGTGCACATTTGAAAATATGACACATAAAGAAGTCATTATGAAGCAGTTATCTTTATATCAAAAACTAAAGTCAAATCAGTAGCAGTAATATTTGGTAATGACTAGTCCTTGATGTTGATATGTCTCAGCCAGCTTGCTTCAGAAAACTGTTGGCTTAGCAGTAACTCCATACTGCACATCACTGTCACCAAATTATTTCAGCTGCTGATGCAAGCAGTTGTTATAAGGTCAAAGAAATAAAAACAAGGCTGTGACTGATTCAATTCCTCCCTAATCTAATACTTTATTTCCCTAAAATTACACGACTCCAAACTGCCATAATAAAAACAAGTCTGGGCATCATAATCTACCATTCTGTTTTGAATTAACATGGTACCTAATAGAGAATAGCTAAACATACCTTAACTCTGGGTACAGTGAAGGAGAGAGGCTCTAACGTTGATGATGTAATTCTCAAGGCCTTGCAAAACTCCACTTGACGAACATCGCACATTATTTTAGGTAGCATAACCAATCCCTGAGGCAATATAAAATGTAACACTTCTAAGTAATCAGAGTAGCCTTCAGCAGGTTTATACCTTAAAATATATGAAAACAAACAATCCTGAAAGTGAACATAAAAGAAATTTTACTTAAAAACAGAAGCCAACTGAGAGCTTACATCAAAAAGAATTAATCAGGTAAACAGAAGAGATCAGCGACTGCCTTCTAATGGGTGATTAAACAAAAGAAGAATAGGGATCTACAAAGAATTCATAACCTAGTCATATATTTGCACATGACATCCTTTACCACTTCAAACCTCTGAATTTAATAATGGAAACTGGTTGGTGATAAGGGCCCAGGACTACTCAACATCCAGCACTTCCTAAGCTGACTTACACCTAGAACTATTCAAAACTACACAATTTGTGCAACTGCTCTAATAAACCACAAAACTTAACTTAAGATTTTGTACCATGCATTGTTCCCTTCAGTCCATGTATTCAAATCGGCATTTTTTTTTGTACATACAGACTCTTCAAATTTCCAGGAACATTCTTTTCAGAGAGTTTCCATTTTCATTGGCATCAATATCTGATCCTGGTTGTTTCCTTGTGACCTTAAACTATTGCAGAAGTTTTTAGCTATGTCTCCTACTCAAAATATGGGCTTAGTTTACTCCACTTTCAGCATCTTCACCTTTCAATTACTTTTCTGAGAATCTATGACTCCTTCACTGCAAGATTGGTCTGCTTCTTATTTTTCCAAATTTTTTGTGCCATGTTCACCTACTCCAATGATAAAATGTATTCCTTCTATTGCATCATCTGCTTCTATGCTTTTCTTCTTCAGCGTACCTATCATAAAAATCTATTCTTTAACATCTAAAATACTAAGTGACATAACATACTACACTAATTTAATCTTCTTTCTCACACTTGTTCACCGTTTCCCACACTCACAAGGTAGCATCAGGAACAGATGAAGAAAGGGCCTCATTCACTCACATCCATTTTCAAACTATCATGTGTAAAGCACTTATATTTAAAACTACAGCCCCTATCCACAATCAGGGTCCACAGACCTTTATGTGGTTTCCTCCAGCTGCTTTATATACTTCATATGAGCAGTTTACAGTATAGAAGGCAGTGTAAAAACTAAGAATAAAATTAGTGGCTCATGTGCGACAAGTCTCTTACTAAAGAAGTCTATAGAAATGTGTCGACACCTAGGGTACATTTCAACATAAGTTTCTCAGATGTGTAGCAATAAAGAAACATTTAGTATGCACATAAATCATAGATTATCCTTGAACTGATACTGAATCTCAAACACCAAATACTATGTATGAAATATTTGGAAAGAATCTGCACAAGACATCTGCTGCAAATGCAAAAACTGGCCACTTATAATATAATATACTCTTCAAGCAAAATTTACAGCAGGAAACAATTATAAGTATGTCTGGAAGTAGCACACATCCTTTAGAGAGACTTACCTGATGGACACTCCCACATTTATGGTGAGAGAGAGGAAACAGATGAGGGAAGTCAGTACCAACTTCATATGCATAAATGGTACTATCTCCCTGGAAAAATATGTATGGTCTGATTAAAAAGAACAAAATATTTTTTCAACATCAATATTCAAGATATCTATCTTTACCATGCACAATTGTTTCCTTTATCACATCTACTTGGTATATAAAGCTTTCCCAAAGAATTTCATCATTTCTTTTCCAATGCCTTCAAGTCAAAGATCCAAAGCACTGTTCAAGAAACCTGCATACAAATTCTTCATTTTGGTTCAGCTTTAAGATATACTGATTTGGCATTACTTGACTGCACAAAAAAAAAAAACATTTATCTATATCTATAATCAAAGAATGCACTCCTAATTCTAAGAAAAAGATCAAATACATACAATCTCTCAAATCATTCATACATATCCTTAACCCAAGATCCATATGCTAAACAGATACAGGAAATTCCCCATTTACATAAATGCTTCATTCATTTTCATTTTGTGTACTAAGATAGCTAATCATGTGCCATCACTGCCTCCATTCACACAACTCAGAACTAGAATCCCTATCTGTTCAAAGTAGAATTATATCAGTAACACTCTGGAAACTTAAAAATCTATCAACCTATCATTCATTTCTAACTATATTTTCAGTTACATGATGTAGAACAAGTGCTTATAGCCTCTTAGGTCCCTTACACAAGTCCTTAACTTATAACCAAGGTACTAAAGTGTACATATGCCTCCTCACTTCTCCAGACATCTTACTCATCTAACAAACAAGCTGACTCATCTTAATTTACATTTCAGTGAACACTCACAAAATGCCACTATTGTAGTCTCTCTTCTTTTGTATATGTTAACTATTTCCTGCAAGAGCAAGGTAGCATCAATAACACCATAGTGAGCCATACAGGAAAAGATCCTCACTTGGCCCCTTGTTCTGTTCCTTCTTTTGGAAAGTAATACAGAAACGGAGGATTTTTTGTCACTTCTGCCCTCTAAGTCGATTTCTAGGACATGCAAAGGATATGTGGGCAGTATTCTTTCTTCCCTATCCACAGGGATAACCACTTTTGTACAAATGATCAAATTATCTAAAGCCTTAAAAAATTCTCTTTATGTTAATCCACTTTTTTCACAACCTACACTTTCTCCTAACACCTCCAACCACATATAACCTATCTTTCACCATACTCCAACACGATTATACCATGTAAAATGGATTTCATGTGCTTTTTCTATTAATTCTTTGCACCACATATATTTCTCACATCCTCATTCCTTGTTTTATCTATCATCTTCTTTCTAACTACTGTAAATGTTATTCACCTTTCTGTTTCACATTTTTACCTCTTTGGACCTAGGGAATGAAGGTTTCATATCTACATAAAAGAACTATGATAAAAACTTTATCATCTAACTTTGATACCGTACTTTAGTCTTGATTTAACTGGGCTCTCAATGCAAAACCAACTATTCTCCGATGCATTTAACCCCAATACGTGATCTACCCTACCGTATTGGGGTAAAAAAGCATACAAAATACAAAAATGAATAAAGTTAGATTCATTCAGTAACCTAACCATTTGCTATATTCTCTGCGACCACTATTCCAAAGCATTAATAAGTTAAGAACCTCACCTTTCCAGTAGCAAAGAGTGTTGATGAGTCAGGGTCGTAGAATGGAATGAGCATTGCTGGACTAATGTCAATACCTACAGTGTTAGCAGGTTTTGTCAACTCTGTAGCTTTATAGACACTGATCTGTCTCTCTGATACCCTGCAAAATGTGGCTAATGAATGAACCTACGACACTAGTGTCGCATAAGAAAGATTTTCCTTTTTATATCTAAGTTGCTGATATAAAATGTACCAGACAAATATATTTTACATACTCAGTATAATGCAATGTTTCATGTAATAATCAACAAACTAAAAAAGAATTTGCCAAACTGATCAAAGGATAAATCTTAATATGGTCTTATATATATCATCCTACCATCATCCACATTTTTGTATGATATTCTGACCTTACAACAGCATCCTACCAGGCAAGATCAATGAGCTTGTCCCTGACCATAATAACAAACAGTGACCTCCAGAAAATGTATCATTATCAGTAATGTTTTAAAACTCCAAATGGTTTACATTTCAAGCCCTGATCTTGAGATATATACGTATTGTATTTCCTACACTTTTGCAGGTTATGGTTACTATAATTACTAATGCTTTCATCATCAAGGGTCAGAATGCTTTCCTTACCATGTCATGAGGGATAATCACTGATGATGTATATTGCAGCTATCCTAGATTATCAAGGATACTGAAATGGGTGGTATGGTATCTCTGGAGAAATACTGTGGTGTCATTAGTTAAAGTTAAGACATCATCAAATGCAGATCCTAGAACACCTCAGACTATATTAAACAGCACTGTCCAAAAGCCCTATTTTACTCTAATGTGGAGTAAACTTAAATGTATATATAAAAAAGTTTCAGTGGAAATTAACTTATTCTGCAGAACTGGGTTTAAAACTAATTCCCTTTCTCACACATGCATAGTTTATAAATAAAATGATTAGCAATCAGTTCAAGCTGTCCTTGTGCAATAAACTAATAAAAAATCTCACACTTACAGCTATGTCAACAGCACCATACCAATCTCTCCAACTGTGAACAATCTACTCATATGCTCAAAATCAAAGTACACCTTAAAGCTAATGGTAGGGGTAGGGGAAAAAGTAAACTTTCATTAATAACTTAAATATCCGAACTCATTAGAATACTTAATTTCTGCCCAATAAACTTTATAGAAATTGAAATGGGCCATATCTAAAACTGAAACCTCTAATTTGTGCACCTTAAATCTACCCTCAAGTTACAAATATGAAAACGTGCAAATGTTTCATCAGATTGGGGAAGAGCAGTGCGGTTTCAGAAGTGGTAGAGGATGTGTGGATCAGGTGTTTGCTTTGAAGAATGTATGTGAGAAATACTTAGAAAAGCAAATGGATTTGTATGTAGCATTTATGGATCTGGAGAAGGCATATGATAGAGTTGATAGAGATGCTCTGTGGAAGGTATTAAGAATATATGGTGTGGGAGGCAAGTTGTTAGAAGCAGTGAAAAGTTTTTATCGAGGATGTAAGGCATGTGTACGTGTAGGAAGAGAGGAAAGTGATTGGTTCTCAGTGAATGTAGGTTTGCGGCAGGGGTGTGTGATGTCTCCATGGTTGTTTAATTTGTTTATGGATGGGGTTGTTAGGGAGGTAAATGCAAGAGTCCTGGAAAGAGGGGCAAGTATGAAGTCTGTTGGGGATGAGAGAGCTTGGGAAGTGAGTCAGTTGTTGTTCGCTGATGATACAGCGCTGGTGGCTGATTCATGTGAGAAACTGCAGAAGCTGGTGACTGAGTTTGGTAAAGTGTGTGGAAGAAGAAAGTTAAGAGTAAATGTGAATAAGAGCAAGGTTATTAGGTACAGTAGGGGTGAGGGTCAAGTCAATTGGGAGGTGAGTTTGAATGGAGAAAAACTGGAGGAAGTGAAGTGTTTTAGATATCTGGGAGTGGATCTGTCAGCGGATGGAACCATGGAAGCGGAAGTGGATCATAGGGTGGGGGAGGGGGCGAAAATTTTGGGAGCCTTGAAAAATGTGTGGAAGTCGAGAACATTATCTCGGAAAGCAAAAATGGGTATGTTTGAAGGAATAGTGGTTCCAACAATGTTGTATGGTTGCGAGGCGTGGGCTATGGATAGAGATGTGCGCAGGAGGATGGATGTGCTGGAAATGAGATGTTTGAGGACAATGTGTGGTGTGAGGTGGTTTGAGCGAGTGAGTAACGTAAGGGTAAGAGAGATGTGTGGAAATAAAAAGAGCGTGGTTGAGAGAGCAGAAGAGGGTGTTTTGAAATGGTTTGGGCACATGGAGAGAATGAGTGAGGAAAGATTGACCAAGAGGATATATGTGTCGGAGGTGGAGGGAACGAGGAGAAGAGGGAGACCAAATTGGAGGTGGAAAGATGGAGTGAAAAAGATTTTGTGTGATCGGGGCTTGAACATGCAGGAGGGTGAAAGGAGGGCAAGGAATAGAGTGAATTGGAGCGATGTGGTATACAGGGGTTGACGTGCTGTCAGTGGATTGAATCAAGGCATGTGAAGCGTCTGGGGTAAACCATGGAAAGCTGTGTAGGTATGTATATTTGCGTGTGTGGACGTATGTACATGTGTATGGGGGGGGGGGTTGGGCCATTTCTTTCGTCTGTTTCCTTGCGCTACCTCGCAAACGCGGGAGACAGCGACAAAGTATAAAAAAAAAAAAAAAAAAAAAACTTTATCATCTTACAGCTACTTCCAGAGTGCAATAAATGATACTACCTATGATGGAAGAAACACTTTTAGACACTCATATGTGGTACTGTAAAGAGACTGATCACCACATATAACATTCCAGTTTCAGATGATGATTATTAGTTAACCCGTCCTGAACATTAACACCAGAAAGTCAATTCAATCACAAAGAAAACAGTAGAAAAGGGAACTAACTTGCTGAATCCAACAGTCACCAGGTATTTGCCACCAAGTGCCCATAATATTCTGGCTCCCCTCACACCTACAGGTCCATTTCCCTGCTGGATGGGTTCTGCACAATGCCTTGGATCATATATGCGTATGTGACTATCACGACACATTGTTGCAAGGTAACGACCACAAGGACTCCATGCTATTGAGAAGATCTGGCAAAACAAAATTAATAAACTATATTTTGTTGGACAGTAGTTGCAAACATTGAGGAGCCAGAGAAAAAGTGGAACAAAATCAATAAAAAGATAATGGTGAAGCAGAGAAAACAAATCTTTAAGAGCACAAGAAATGAAAAAGAAAAAGGAATACTTTTGGAAAGCCAACAACTGAGTATAACAATTATATTAGGTGTAGATTAAGAATATTGGTGGAAACTAAAATTTCTACCTGAAATAATTCAACAAACAAGTAACATTATGCAGACAGGAATGATGCTGTTTGGCAAAATCATGTAGGAAATGAATATGCAAAGCACTTTGATGATTTGGTTTCTATTGACAAGTAATAAAAAATATATATGAAAACTAAAAGTCTATTAACAAAACAACAATATCCTAAATTTTCAGCACAATGACAGACATGGAACCATTTCCAAATGTCTAAGTTCAGGTGTATATGTGATAAATACTATCACAGAATATTACTGGGAAGTAATCTTCATTTCTGAAACAATGCAGCAGAGGGGTAATATCATAAAGATGGGGAAACATAAATGTGTCAAAAGCAAAGTCAGCTGAAAAGATGAAAATACCTGCAATTTGCTTGAATGACAGAGGAAGTGTTTTAAATTTCCAAAATAGCTTGAGGGGTAGCAATGATAGTCATACAATTAGTAGTCCAAATACTCAATGAGTGTGGTCCCATTCATAAATGATACCATTTCAGGTGGGAGATATTCAGCCCCTTCTAATAAAGGAAAGAAATGTTAAAGCCTGAAATGAAATATTACAATGCCAATGACATTCTGAAAAGAAAGGATTACATGTCAACCCAAAATCTGAAACATTCAAAAGGCCTACAGAGAATTGGATATTTTCCAAATGCACACTGACCTGCTAACCAGCCAATTCATATAGCCTTACTACCAAATAATTTGCTGCCCTAAATCACACCATGATCTGTAACTTCTTCAAGACATTCTGAAGACTACAAGCATACTATCAGTGTATCAATATAATAGCTATATCTACTTCGTATGTCCATAATGGAGACACCTTGGGAAGTGATGTTTAGAAGATGGTGAACCAAGTTATTCAAAGGTAATATTTAGGCATGTTTTTTTTAAGTGACACACATTTGGTGTATAGCTGTGTCTTCCTAGAACTGGTGAATAATCAGGAAATCATGAACGACCATTATTCAAATGGAAACACTTCCCATCACACCTTAGCTGAAAATCAGCATACAATTTATAAACATGCTAGGTACCAGAAGTGCATGTGTGAGATTCTACACAACTTTCCATGTGCCTCAGTAAAAAATAAGTCAATTCATTAATTACATCTCAATGGAAAATGCAGTTAACTCCTCAATAATATTGTCAATAACAATTGTCATTTTTACATAAATGCTTCTTACATGTTGTCTCTCACACTTAGGCCAAGTGCCTCATGATGAATTTTTCTTTAAATCTCAATATCAAAGATCCAGTGCCAAAGTTCTAAAGAAAATTCTGTATGGTGGTCTAACTAATACAGAAAATAATACACAGTAAAAAAAAGTGAACTGAGTGATTGATTAAACAATGTGATCAAGTAAGTAATTAAAGGGTAAGAGAGAGAGATGTGATAATAAGAAGAGTGTGGCTGAAAGAACTCTAGAGAGTGTGCTGAAATGGTTTGGACATAAAGAAAAAATGAATGAGGAGAGGTTGACAAAGAGTATGTAAGTTTCAAAAGTGAGGGGATGAGAAGAGGGAGACTAACTTGGAGGGGAAAGGATGGAGTGAAAAAGATTATGAGTGACTGGTGCCTGAACATGCAGGAGGATGGGTGGCATGCATGGGATAGAGTGAACTGAAATGTTTTAGTATACAGGGGGCTATGGACTGAACCATGGAAAGTGAAGTGGCCAGGAAAAATGTGGAAAGGTCTGTGGGACCTGGTCATGGATAGGGGACTGTCATTCCTGTGCATTAACAACAGCTAGAGAATGGATATAAGCAAATGTGGCCTTTACTCATCAAACATGTATGAAAAATAAAAGAAAAAAAGATATGAAATTATCATACTTGATCTGGATGGCCAGAAAGGGTGATGGCAACACTCTGGCTGTGAAGATCCCATATCTTTATGGAATGGTCTCCATAGGCTGCAGCCAGAACTCCTGCTGTCAGTGGATGCCACTTCAATATTGTTGCCTGCATATCAAGATATTTACTGAATATTACTCATACTAAAATCTTTTAAACATCAATATGTTAACTCAGTACTTTTCAACATATATGGAATATGACTAACTGATATTTTTCAACTACTAATATCCAGCAAACCATTCTTCATAAAATATCTAATGTGTCATTATTACATGGACTATGTCTATCTATAATCATTAAATCAGTAAAGTACTGCCGCACAACATATTCAATGGACACTACTCTTGTGGATCATACCAGCAATATCCAGTGTGTCATTTCAGAGCTGCTACTTAAACTATGAGCTATTCTACCATGCCTCCATTAATACATGTAATTCTAAAATCAACCAATGAAATGAAGTGAGTGCTATACTAAAATGTAAAATCAATGATAAATAGCAAACATGAAACCATCAAAGTCTCTTTCAACCAAGTAACTTACCTTGTCTGATGAGCCAATGTCCATAAATGTTTCATTGGGTTCATTGGTGGGCTGCGCTAATCCTCCCTCTGGAATGTGCCACAAATTGATCTTCCCATCATCACAAGCTGTGTGAAGGAAAGTGGTTCATCAATACATGACCTCCTCTAGTTTTGTGATTGTGTGGCAGCTAGAAAAGCTGCAAATAATGATTTGCTAAAACGAATCTCTAATGATTATACAACACGGACAGATCACTAAAGATTAACAAAAATGATCTCCAAACAACTGGCATCATCACATTTCACTTTCTTAAACAAAAATATAAACCTCATATAAGTAACAAAATCTGCTAATCATACCTACCTTCACATTTCTAACTAATTATGTCAAAACAAAACGTAAGGCCAAAATGATAAAAAATGAGGTGGCAGGAGTTATAACCTCATGTACGTAGCAATGTCATATCAAAGGGTAGTCTCTCTCTTCATCAAAACCACTTTCCTGTACTTGTACTGAATGCATGAATCAGAAGGCCTGTGACTCTCACAACTGACCGGAAAACTTAGTCACAAGTCTGTGGTTTCTCACTCACTACGGTCACGAGTCCTCTCTCCTAATATACAATAACAGGGTGAACAAAACTTGACAGCTATCTATCTAATATCTACTTATTCTGAAGCCTGGAAAAATAACTCTCATATGAAACAAAATGGTCTACATCTAAGACAAAGATTTCTGGTAATTAACAAAGATCTCTCCAAACCAAAATTAATGGAGAAGACTTTTCTAAGATTAGAACAACTTACCAACTCCTAGGGTGTAATCATTAAAAGGGTCAAAAGCAAAATCCATAACATTGGCAGTGTTCATGAGAGAGGGAATAACACCATCTGGTTGACGCCCAGTCTTTTTGTGCTTCAGGATGGACAATTTACCACCTGGACCACTTAAGGGTAACACCACGAACTCTGCATTTGCTGTAAAATAAAATACATTTCAACATTACTGGAATATACACATGACACATGAGTCTACATATCACTGTTCTTGAAAATCTTCAAAGAAAAATATCAAATCAATATCATTAACAAAATCTCTCCCATATGCGAAGGTTTTAATAGCAAAAAGAAGTTTAGCTTAATAGATTATCTGATTATGTGCACTTAATGGAAAGAAACACTTTAAAAATTAAATTCATTCAATCAGGTGCATCAAAGACAAACTAGTATAAAGGAAACAGTAGATATGTCCTCACACCTCTGGGGAGGCTATATTGGGTTTGACTTTGGTCTCTGACATTTTAAACTCATTTTGAACAGTATCCACAAAAATATGGACCTGATCTTTTCAGAGTTAAGAGCATGTTTTCCTGTAGGTGTCACAAATACTGACTAAATCAGAGGAGACAGGAAGGCAAGGATATACCTCCTCTAAGAAGTATCAGTCGACAAGCACATAACCCAATGGGTAACATCTGTCAAGCCCATTATTACCTGTATGCCTTTACCTTATGGCTTCCACAAAAAATAAAGTTTTAAGATACCAGAAAGTATGTGCACTGCTACTCTAATTTCTGTTGTCCACTGCCACAACGAAAATTAATATGTACTCTAAAACACCAAAAAAGTAACACATCTTAATGTCAAAAAACATTAAAATATGCTTCAGCTAAAAATCTTTAAAACTTTTTAAACTAGCCAATTATTTTTTTAAGCCACTCCAACACTATGAGCAGCAATGTCTATACCATCTAAATTTGCATATCTACTCCAAAAGCCTTAGCTAATATTCAACTCAATGTTGTTCCTATAGACCCTTTGCAAAAGAATGATTCACAAAATGAATGAGTCAACTACACAGTGGAAGTGATAATCACACTGACTGGAATTCACTGATATAGGTGGTGACATTCATTATCATTATACAACTCCTGAACCACAAAATAATGTGCCCTGTGGTGGTCATACATAATGTCAGCCAATCATTCCTTAAGAGGCTTACATCAAAACAGTGGTGTATCAAAATCATGTCAGCCCAGAACTACGCTACTAAAAATTTAGGTTAAGAAAACTACAAAAAACTTTTCTCTGAGGTGGTTTCTCATAAGCATGAGAGCTTTCCAAAGATATTCTCTAAGACAATCAGGGTTAGGCCCTTCCAGCCCTAAGTATTTCAGGAGAGGAAGCACTAGCATTCCCCATCCTTAGCTATCCACCCAACTATGGCAACAACAGCAGCTTGCTCATTTTGGCCAATCAGACTACCACAGAGACAACCATCAATCTTCTGGCTGCCAGACTGCTTAGAATTAACATATCATGGGGCATCACCCCAAAAGCAATTACAGTTGGTAAAGAGAAAGGTTTTTCAAAACCCTAAACAGTTTAATGAAGGTGTTACATATATGAAGTCACAGCACTCAGCATTAATATACTGCATAAAATAACATACAGGTATAGTGAATATACACAAACAGACAAAAGTATCCTAAAACAATGACCAAAACGTACATGCAGAAAACTCTTCTCTTAATAAACTTGTAAGTCCAGCACCATATGTCCTATCAGCAGATGATCTTAGAAGGTGCTATGTTATCTGGTGGCTGGCAGGAAAGGTTGATAATGTCTTCCGAGGCAGTCTCTGAAGGCCAAAGGCAGGTGAAAAACAAATGAGCTGCTGCTGCCATGAGGAGAAGGCAAGTGCTTCCTCCTAAAATACTGAGGCTTGGAAAGTCTCAATCCTCATTTTCCTAGAAAATATCTAGGAGAACTATTGCTAATGTAACAGATTGCAGAGAAATAACTGTATAAGTGAATATCCCTGAAAAACTAAACTTAGTTTATTCTTACTTACCAGCCATTCCATCACACTCTCCTGGTGTTGTTCGACTTAGGTCTCGTAGATTTTCAATGCATGTGCTTTTATGCCCAGGAGTCCCTTTTAGATGGCGAAATTTGCAAACTCGTCCTAATAACAAAAGAGTAAAAATCATAACAAATTATAAAAATACTTGAGAATAAAAATATCTGCAATTTATTAAGGTTTTTAAACTTTAAACGTTTCTTAAAACAAATAAAAACTCACAGAGGTAATCCATTGCAGCAGTCAAGAATGGAGTGACATCTCCCTCTTATCCTGCCAACAGTGATATCCCTCTGGATTTTGTCCTATTGCTGAGACTCTTTACTTTCTAAATAACTGATCTGACTTCTTCAACTTCAAACCTTATTCACTTCCACATAACCTTTTTTTTTTTTCACTCAACACACTTCAACTTGATTTGCTTTCCCTCCTCATTCCGTTATATGGTCTTTTGCACACAATAACCATATTTCTACCCATATCTTTCTCTAATTCTCACTCATTTCCAACTGTTCAATTTCATGACATCTAAAATCAACCTTGTAACAACAGGCATTGTGGGCACAACCACATCCTCCACTCTATCCTTGAAACTTCAAAAAATGAAGAACACAAAATCTTATTCCAAAAAGTTAGGGGTGCTGTAGAGGTGGTACTCCTGATTGGGTTTGTAAAAAAAAAAAAAAAAAAAAAAAAAAAAAAAAAAAAAAAAAAAACTGGGTATTTGTGTTATGGTTAAACATCTGAAGTCTGCAGGGAAAATTTGAGGATGACAGTTACTCACTAGCAATACAGATTGTGGAATACAGGTACACCACTGAATTTCCGGCAACTGATGGTTCAGCACCTTTTTTAGTCCAGACAAAAGTACATGAGGAAACTTGAAATTACCACGGCAACCAGACTAGTTTACTGGGCAGCCACAGATGATGTGTGTAGGGTGAGCTTATTTACATTCTTTACACTGGACTTGGTAATACCACAATTCTGTGAAATTCTTAGCTTATTTTGCTTAAATTTAACTTTAGCTATGGCTTCTAAGACATATGAGAGTGTTAGTCATGGTGTCAAACGTAAACACCAATCCATATCAATCCAAGATAAAGAACTGTTGAAAAAATGGATTGAGTGACATCTACAGTATTGGTTCATCAGCTATTTATGATATAAATAAGCAAAGGGAGAAAACATTGAAATTCTATGCAGACAGCAATTCCAAGAAGCAAATGACGATTAGAAAAACTATGAAAGATGGTAAGAGTAGTGAGCATGATCGAGTGATGATGGAATAGTTACGACAGCATTGGAGTGATGGAGTGGATTTGTCAGGTACCAGTATCTCATTTATTCATTTAATTTACATTTATTATTCATTCAATCTACTTATCTAGCAGTCCATGGTATACTTTAGACACATGCGAGATGTATAATTAGTGGGTTAGAGGTGTGTTGATACATTATCATTACGTGACCACAGTTGGTCCGGCAAAATGGTTAATCTGGCAAGGCTTTGGAACCAAGAGCGCTGGAAAATCAGTGATGCACCTGTATAAGAGAGTATATTGTGAATATCATAACATAAATCTAAAAGACCAAAAAAACTCTAATGAACTTACGGAATGAACGAGTGACAGTTGCCCTTCTTGGAGTTGGAGAGGCTGGCTTTTCCTCTACACTAGCCATTCGTTGCTCAAATGTTCTTCTCCTTTCAGCAGCAATAACACGACTACCATCACGGAGAGCCAACTGTTCCTGACAACCATAAATCAGCATAAGAATAAAGTTAAAAACTTTTAAACATGCAATATTACACAGAATCTGTGCCCTTTGCTTTCTTGAAAAATTTTGCTTTGATAACTGCTTGTTATCTAATGAAATTTGGTGAGAAGACATATACAGACCATTACATGTGGACTTGGAGCATATACAAATAAATGCTTAAAAGTAATCACAAAATTCTAACATACATACAAAACTTTTTTTTTTTTTTTTTTTTTTTTTTATACTTTGTCGCTGTCTCCCGCGTTTGCGAGGTAGCGCAAGGAAACAGACGAAAGAAATGGCCCAACCCCCCCCATACACATGTACATACACACGTCCACACACGCAAATATACATACCTACACAGCTTTCCATGGTTTACCCCGGACGCTTCACATGCCTTGATTCAATCCACTGACAGCACGTCAACCCCTGTATACCACATCGCTCCAATTCACTCTATTCCTTGCCCTCCTTTCACCCTCCTGCATGTTCAGGCCCCGATCACACAAAATCCTTTTCACTCCATCTTTCCACCTCCAATTTGGTCTCCCTCTTCTCCTCGTTCCTTCCACCTCCGACACATATATCCTCTTGGTCAATCTTTCCTCACTCATTCTCTCCATGTGCCCAAACCATTTCAAAACACCCTCTTCTGCTCTCTCAACCACGCTCTTTTCATTTCCACACATCTCTCTTACCCTTACGTTACTTACTCGATCAAACCACCTCACACCACACATTGTCCTCAAACATCTCATTTCCAGCACATCCATCCTCCTGCGCACAACTCTATCCATAGCCCACGCCTCGCAACCATACAACATTGTTGGAACTACTATTCCTTCAAACATACCCATTTTTGCTTTCCGGGATAATGTTCTCGACTTCCACACATTTTTCAAGGCTCCCAAAATTTTCGCCCCCTCCCCCACCCTATGATCCACTTCCGCTTCCATGGTTCCATCCGCTGACAGATCCACGCCCAGATATCTAAAACACTTCACTTCCTCCAGTTTTTCTCCATTCAAACTCACCTCCCAATTGACTTGACCCTCAACCCTACTGTACCTAATAACCTTGCTCTTATTCACATTTACTCTTAACTTTCTTCTTCCACACACTTTACCAAACTCCGTCACCAGCTTCTGCAGTTTCTCACATGAATCCGCCACCAGCGCTGTATCATCAGCGAACAACAACTGACTCACTTCCCAAGCTCTCTCATCCCCAACAGACTTCATACTTGTGTAACGATTTATTAACGACTGAATATTATGTTTAAAACACATGTTTCTAGCAGACAAGGACTACATATTTCATCTAGCCAACCCTTAAACTGTAGTTATCATCCAGAAAGTCCATCAAGGTGTGCAAGAAATGGCAAATCGCCATTCAAAACTAACAGAAAATACACTGAAAGTTGTAAAGATATCTTTGTCTTAGCCTGGTCCACTTCTGTGAGAAGGGCAGAAGGAAGGTGTGGATGTTAAGAATGACTAATTGCAATAAGAAGCAAAGATATGGGATCTTGTTTCTCTCTTTTCCTTGAACTTGATTTCACAATGTAATCTTATTTCAGGCACAGCATTGGTGGTACATAATGTGAATATGTATAGGGCATGTGAAATGTCTGGGGTAAGCCATGCAAAGGTCTGTGGGGAGTGGATGTGGATAGGGAGCTGTGGTTTTGGTGCATTACATATGACAACTAGAGCTGAGTGTGAACAAATGTAGCCTTTTTTTTCTATTTTCCTGGTGCTACCTTGCTGACGCAGGGGGTGGCAATGCTGTTTCCTGTGGGGCTGGGTGGCATTGGGAATGGATGAAAGCAAGTATGAATACGTACATGTGTACGGATGTATATGTCTGTGTATGTATGTGTTGATATGTATATGTATGCATATATGCCAAGTGAGGATATTCCCTCTAAGGCTCAGTTCTCTGTTCTTGACGCTACCTCTCTAATGCGGGAAATAGCGAATATGTATGAAAAAAAGTGCATGTATGTATATACGCATGTATATCAGTGGATGGGTTTTTCTTCATCTGTCTCCTGGTGCTACCTCGCTGACATGGAAAATGGCGATCAAATATAATAAAATAATATTACACTTTTTACACTAATAATCACTGTGAGGGAAAGCGGCTAGCATATATGGGGAGAATATAGAAGGTTTTGTTTCTTTCTTTTTTTGAGCACAGTTTCACTCTCTATTCTTATTCTATATACTGGCACAGTATTGTTGGTAAATAACATGAATATATTCAGAAATATTACACCGATTCACACTACGAGACAGCAAGGGGTGGCATTAGTAGGGAGGGAGTTGCAGTTATTTTTCTAATTCTTTTGATAATATTCTAGCTCCTTACCTATTTTCTGTTATAAAAGTCCTCCTTCATTCCACGATCACAAAAAGACAAAATGACATGCAGTTACATAATTCATTCTACATGTGTTAAGTTAGTGGAAACACCACCCATTCGTGCCTCCTGCCATACGTAATTCTGCTAAAGTCACTCTCTACATCCTTACTTCTTCACATTTCTCATGTCAACATTTCTCATGTCATTCTTGATTTTCTTCACAGACTGATAGTACATAACATAACTGTTCCTCTTCATCTTTGATCATCTTTGAAGAAATCCAACAATTTAAATATTTTACACAAGGGTCAATGTGTGTGGATGACCAGCTGGTCAAAAGCCTTACACTTACATTGCTGGTTGTAGGTGTACCAAGAAGAGAATTTTTTTTTTCCATGCTTTCCAGGCAATGGAAGATCTCTCTATAGATAGTAATGGGTTGATAAATTGGCTTATCAACTTAAACCAGGGTACATCAATGATTTTTATAATGAAATACTGTACTTATTTTTGCATTTTTTACAGAAGTGAAGCATAGCACTTAAGTATTCCATCCCTTAGAGATATAACTGGTTCCTCCATCTAAGAAAAGTCTAAAATGCAATCAGAAAGTGCCAGCAAAACAAAGCTTATATGACCAGGTGCTGATTACTAGCCAGGTATTTTCAGATCAATGTCCAAGATACAAATAGAAACTGTGAACTATGAGAGATAATGTTTTCATTTCCAAAATACTCTTCTCCTCCCCTCAACTTCTTCTTAAACTGAAACTCAAAACAGTATCTTACAATAAGCATATCTATAACACTTACCCCAACATTCTCTTTCTCCTCTTCTTGTATAGTCTTCTCCTGTCGTACTTCTTCCCGCCTCCTCTCCACCATTTTTTCATCCACGGATATAGAACGAGACTCAAATGCCTTCCTGATAGAGGCCAGTTTGGAGGGGTTGTCTTCTTCAGTCTCTTCTGTTATCTCCTATCAACAACACAGTTTCTGTACAACAGCTGATAACAAACTCCTTTATGGGTCACACAAATAAAGGGCATAGCTGACAAAATATTTAGTATACAACTATAAATTACAATATATAAAAACAACAAAACAACAAAAATGACCAGTCACAACTTATTTTAAATCTGCATTACTTAATCAGATACAAGCTAAACTTTTTTCATTATGAGGCAGAAAATTGCACTATCTGACAATAGGATCAATAAAAATTCTTAAAAACCTTTCAATATAAAGAAAAAAATAGTCTATGAAATTTGTTCTTAATATACCTTATTTGCACAAATTACTAAAGTTAAAAGTAAAACTTCTTTTATAGAAACTGAATTCAAAGAAATACCTGACAAAATTAATCAAAATTACTGAAAGTAGAATACCAAAAATCCATGTCTTTTAAAAACTGACCTTCCAAAATCGGCATTATAATGCATTCAAGATTACTATCAACTTCAAAAATAAGTTTCCAGTACATTACTTCAGTAAAATTTCTAAAGTTTTTTTAAGTTGTATGTATTTATAAATACTGCAGTCAATTAATGTGTACAGACTGCAACAGGTACACAAAATGCTCTGTTAATGTTGCAACGTGTTTAGACGACAATCTGTAACCCATACATTAACATGTACTTCTACAGCTATCAAAACTCCAAAATCCACAAATTTTTTGGTCACAAAATTTATGGATTTTTGATATTCTACTTGTAATAACCTTAGTGTAGAAGTTATCCCACATATGAACTAACAATACAGAAATCATTTTCCTTAGAAAAGTAAGAAAAGCTAAGGCCAAATTACCAACAGACCCCAAGCATAAAAGCATCCCAATAAATTAAATACAAAGACAATTTCTGCAAAGCAGTGCACTAACAAAACCTGCACAAGATTGTAAATAATCTTACCTTACTATAACTTAATACAAACCCATTTCCTTCAAAGACTTGAGTTTGACAATTTTCAGTTTTCATGAAAGAATATTAAATGTTTATACATCGATATATTAACAAAGGAAACACTATACTGTAATAAAAACTAAGTACAATAAAACTAAGAAATGACAATCATGCAGGTGATTCTCATTCTTCCTGAAAGATGTTATAAAGTAAAAGGATATTAAAATTGTCCAAAATCAGATGCAAAAATATCAAATAGATTGCCATGCTACTTCTCACAATAAGTACAAACAACTAATCATACTATAGCCCATAAACTGAGATGGCACCTTCCCATGCAGAGATTATTTGTCAAAGCCTTCAGAAGACACAATTACCTGCTTGCAAGTATGCTACCCCTGCCAATACAGAAAAAAGGTTTATTGGGAAATTTACTTTCGTGCTTAGAAATATAACAACCAAAACTGTGAGATTTAACTTGGCCAGGGAGAGTTCCACTGAACTATGGGTATTAGCAAATATTCCAAACATGTACCATATCATCCAATCTTAACCAAACAACCAGCCTCAACTTAAGCCAGCCCCACCCAAAAGTGCTAACCACACACTAACTCTAAATGTGCTAATGTTCCCCTCATTTCAAACTGGCAGCCAAGGAAAAACTAATCAAAGATGGACGAGCAAAATATATGCTCCACTCTTCCTGGTTCGTAAAGAGAACATTAAAGATGGTTGTCTAATAACAGGTCTCCCTAGTTATGCTAGGTCAAGATGTACTCTAACTGTAGAAAGAGTTTTAACCATGTTGTTGTGGGTTCAAGCATTAGTTAACCTAGCAATTCACTGAGTACCTTAACTTTTGTCCACTTTTAATATTCTAAATTTGGGGCCTTTAAATTCATACAAATTTCTTTGGCATTGACAGAAAGAAAATGAAGGTCATTAAGGCTCTGACATCATAGGGAGGAGTATGACATTACTCAGCTGCAGCAGAACAAACTCCAGTAAAATCTAAATGGAGTTTTATATTCAAATTTACATTAATTTGAGGGAAAGTATCTATATAAACTAATAAGTTTATCACAAATAATAAAATGTGCTAACATGAACAATATTGTACTTATGTAACATGTTAGAAAAATGCAATACCATATTCATATATCTGGCTGCAGTGACTGACTGATGTCTCATTTCCTTCTATGCCTTTCAGTGGTGCTTTGATTTCTTTCTCATAATTATTATCTTTTTTTCACTTCCTCAGCTAAAAGGGAGGGGGGGGATGCTTTATAGCCCTGGCTAGAGCATGGGGGTTAACTAAAGCAGATATGGCTGTGTTTGCAGTTATCGAGAATAATGTCATTTCATAGTTATCCAGAATAATGTCATTCATCAAGAAAATCTATATCTTTAAGTGAAGCCGCCAATTGGGTTAATACTCTCTCTTAATATATATAACCTTAATATGTTGGGCTGAGTGGTAGAGGATGTGTGGATCAGGTGTTTGCTTTGAAGAATGTATGTGAGAAATACTTAGAAAAGCAAATGGATTTGTATGTAGCATTTATGGATCTGGAGAAGGCATATGATAGAGTTGATAGAGATGCTCTGTGGAAGGTATTAAGAATATATGGTGTGGGAGGCAAGTTGTTAGAAGCAGTGAAAAGTTTTTATCGAGGATGTAAGGCATGTGTACGTGTAGGAAGAGAGGAAAGTGATTGGTTCTCAGTGAATGTAGGTTTGCGGCAGGGGTGTGTGATGTCTCCATGGTTGTTTAATTTGTTTATGGATGGGGTTGTTAGGGAGGTAAATGCAAGAGTCCTGGAAAGAGGGGCAAGTATGAAGTCTGTTGGGGATGAGAGAGCTTGGGAAGTGAGTCAGTTGTTGTTCGCTGATGATACAGCGCTGGTGGCTGATTCATGTGAGAAACTGCAGAAGCTGGTGACTGAGTTTGGTAAAGTGTGTGGAAGAAGAAAGTTAAGAGTAAATGTGAATAAGAGCAAGGTTATTAGGTACAGTAGGGGTGAGGGTCAAGTCAATTGGGAGGTGAGTTTGAATGGAGAAAAACTGGAGGAAGTGAAGTGTTTTAGATATCTGGGAGTGGATCTGTCAGCGGATGGAACCATGGAAGCGGAAGTGGATCATAGGGTGGGGGAGGGGGCGAAAATTTTGGGAGCCTTGAAAAATGTGTGGAAGTCGAGAACATTATCTCGGAAAGCAAAAATGGGTATGTTTGAAGGAATAGTGGTTCCAACAATGTTGTATGGTTGCGAGGCGTGGGCTATGGATAGAGATGTGCGCAGGAGGATGGATGTGCTGGAAATGAGATGTTTGAGGACAATGTGTGGTGTGAGGTGGTTTGATCGAGTAAGTAACGTAAGGGTAAGAGAGATGTGTGGAAATAAAAAGAGCGTGGTTGAGAGAGCAGAAGAGGGTGTTTTGAAATGGTTTGGGCACATGGAGAGAATGAGTGAGGAAAGATTGACCAAGAGGATATATGTGTCGGAGGTGGAGGGAACGAGGAGAAGAGGGAGACCAAATTGGAGGTGGAAAGATGGAGTGAAAAAGATTTTGTGTGATCGGGGCCTGAACATGCAGGAGGGTGAAAGGAGGGCAAGGAATAGAGTGAATTGGAGCGATGTGGTATACAGGGGTTGACGTGCTGTCAGTGGATTGAATCAAGGCATGTGAAGCGTCTGGGGTAAACCATGGAAAGCTGTGTAGGTATGTATATTTGCGTGTGTGGACGTATGTACATGTGTATGGGGGGAGGTTGGGCCATTTCTTTCGTCTGTTTCCTTGCGCTACCTCGCAAACGCGGGAGACAGCGACAAAGTATAAAAAAAAAAAAAAAAAAAAATGTTGGGCTGAAGATCTGAAATTTAAAAGTCGGTACCTGTAATGCCAATAAATAGTGAATTTACTATACCCCACAAAAAGTTCATGAGTAAACTCACTGGGGATTACAACAATGCACTTCAAGACAAATGACAGTAACCTTTTGTGTGCATATCAAATGTGACTGTGGCATGGTCAGATGTGTTCACCTTCCATACCTAGGTTAATCCAAAGGCTTAAGGAGAATTACATGGTAAAGGTCATTTGAAAGAAAAAATGCATTACTTGAATGAAAATTTATGAGGGATATCTTCGAAGAACCAGATGTGCCTGTGGAAAATGAGCTTCCCTGCCCTTATGCCAGGCTAAGAAAATGCAACAGGGAACCTTAGCTCTAAAAAGTTAACTCCCACAAATGTGCACATAAGCACTTGAACCATCCCACATAAACAGGAATGGAGTTAAAGATAAAAAAAGAGAGAAAATAAAAACCTGATTATACATATCTGCTGCAAGATCAAGAACCTTACAATATGGATGTGCTCTAATACACTTTCTGTACTCTTTGCAATAGTGTCAATGTGTCCATTCCTGAGAGGAAACTGTTGCCCTTGATGATTAAACATTGGCCACTATGAACAGCAGCAATGCCTAATTAAGAGGTACACATTCTTCTTTAACATACCTTGGTAAATTTTAAAAGGCAAAGAGGAATGTCAAAGGAAATAATCAGGTGGTAACACTGGCAGGGGCTGGTTTGATGACTAACCGGCTTTCACACATGCATGGCATAGTGTAGTTACTTTCACAAAACTCTTCCTGATCAAGTCAATTGTCACAGTACCTCCAGTTCAATGGTCCAACACAGGTAAGAAAGATACAAAATAATTATATTCATCCATTACTCTGGCTCAAGTAGTAGAACCTGATCCTCTGGCAGAGTTAGCAGGCACTATCATGGCAATATATATCATTAAAAACTTAGGGTGGACAACCATGAGCACTAGAAATTTATCAAGGCCACCAAGTACAGTGTACATAAGCTTCATCACTGTCAAATTAAGAATTCTGATGAATTAGTACAATGTCATTTAGAAAAGTGCCATCCCATTGAAATTACAAAAAAGTGTGAAAGATATAAACTTTACAAAAGTCTAACCAAGAAATATCATGGAAATGTAAGTCTGCACTGACAAACTGGCAATAGACTTTTTTCCCTTTGAAAACCTGTTTGAAGTGCCTACCTGTGGCTCTTCCTTAGCCTCATAATTTTTCCGCAGTTGAGAGATGCTAATGCCCCGAGGTTTTGTCTCCTCTTCAGAATCTATACACTTGCCACCTATATTGCCATCAGTCTCCTGAATATAGGAAGTTGCAATGTTGGTGGAAAGTTATTCAATCTCCAAAAATCAAGAATTAATACTAATTACAATAAGTACAGATGTTTCCCACACCTACGCATCTTTAGTTTTGACAGATGTTATCTGAATTACCGTACATCTTTTTGCACATATAAATGCCATGCCTATCAGAATCTATTATGTAATGAACATGAGATTTTCAAACCAAAATTTATTATGTTTTTGAAAAAAAAGCATCTACAACATAACAATAGTTTAGATGACAATAATTCAACAGACCATGAGAGTGTTACAGTTATCTATCTATCAATCTACCTAAATCTCTGATGCCAGTTCCCTCCAGGAACTCCTATCAAGGATGTGGCCACTGCTAAAGTGTCCACTTGTACCTGCCCTTATATGCTTCCCGCACACACACATTCCACACAATCTCACCTTATTTCTCTCCCTCCCGTACTCTTCCAATTCATTTTCCAATGTCACAGGGGGTCTTCCTATCACACCTACGCCTTTAATAAAACTATCATACACTCTCCTTGTAAACTTCTCATCTTGTATTATTTCCGCAAGCCCAGACTGCCTCAAAGTATTACATTTCATCCACTTGCCACTCCGCTATTCATTCCCTTTACATTCCTTGCTATACCAAATCTCTCATACATCCTCTCATCACTTTCTTCATTCCATCTAGTCATACCAAGAGCTCCTCTCATATAACTAATATCCACAGCCTGTATTCATGACCTCTGTGATGTATTCCAAGTCCATGTTTTGGCTGCATCAGTCAGGGTAGGGAAGACTATGCCATCCCTTAATCCTTTCTTCACTTCCATACTTACATCTCTACCCTTCATCATTCTATCAGGGGACCCAATACTCTTCCAACCTGTACTACTTTCTCCCTTATCTCTCCTTCCATACCTCCAAACTTACCCAATATAGCTCCCAAGTAATTAAATTCTGTCATCTCTACCAACCTTTTTCTCCACCTAACTATAACACTGCATGCTTTCTTCTATATACAGGGCCTTGAAAAAGTATACCTTCACCCTGTTTCCTTTTATCCGCACTTACCTCCAATCACTCATGGTTATACACATAATCAAACACACTTAAAACCTTCTGCAACTCCTCTTCAATCTCAGCAAAAAACCAGTGTCATCACAAACAAGCTTGTCACTAGCCACCATACCTTACCACCATGCTCCATCTTTACATCACTTTTTGCTAGTTTTCCTTTCATCTCTCTTATCATTCCATCCATATACATGTTAAAAAAGCCATTGTTACATTATACAGCCCTGCCTCACACCCACATATGTATCAAAACTTTTGCCCAACTCTCCATACACTCTTACATATGCATTTGCTTCCCTAAAGACAGCAGTAACAGTTGTCAGTAAAATAATCATACATCCAAGAAAATATATCCTAAAGAAAGTGTTGGCAAATCTTTCTTTGGATTAAGAAAACAGTGGAATGTCATGTAAACAAAACAGTCTTTTTTGCGCTAAATTGTAGGTCTTATCAAACGTTTCTAAATGGCTACATTTCTACAGGTCCCATTTAGATATCAACAAACACAGCTAGACTATTGGGGTTGATGTGAAGTATACATGGCATGCAACAGATGTCACTTGCCTCTCTGTTTGTCTCAAAATTTTTACGAAGCTGTGCCAAGTTGTTCTTTACAGGGGTGTCAGTAGAAGGGTCATCCTCATTAGTTAGGTTTTTATTTTCTTGGAGGGGGAAGCTGGAACGCACAGCGGGCTTGGGCATTGGGCTCGGCTTAGCAGGCATGAAGCTTGGCTGTAACATTCAGGAGGAGTGTTCAAATGTGAGAACAAAGGTCAGGTAGGGAATATGGATAATGTGTGTGTTTAATACATAACATGTACAAGATGTACAAGTACATTAATACAAGGAAGGAAAATTACAAGGTATTATAGAAACATTGGCTAAGAAGAGTATGTGGCAAAAGAAGAGAAATCATTCAGTAAACATGAGAAGGGGACTACACTACATCTATTATCTAGAAATAAAAGCAGAGAACTTGCAAGACATAACTGAAAAGCATCCTTATTATGAAAAAAAATGTAGCACAATTAGTAAAAGCATAAAAGGGATCATCTGAGAACAGGCAGGAGTTAATAACCATAGTGATACACATGACCAGCACTTGACTGTACTTTTTTGCATCACTTTTCAAATAAACATGTATAAAAAATATGGGAATACAAGCATCTAAAATGCAGACATTTAAGTCGACTGTGTGACAGCAAAATTCCCATCTAGATGCTGGGCATCTCCAGAGAAGTGACAATGGGCAAGAATATGTTACAGCAGGCAAAGGTGCCTAAGCCAATCACAGCATAGTATTATATTGCCTCTTAGCCAATTAATCACAACACACATCGTAACTCTCAGCCAATCACAATCCACATCTTCCCCTCCAGCCCCATTCTTAGTCTTGTCCTGCTTAGCTCATGTTATGTTGTAGTGCTCTTTTCTGCTTCATTACTTTCCATTTGAATTTACTTTGGCTAACAATGCAACATGATATAAAGAAAGGTTCTCCTACCCTACCTAAAGAAGGATACAAGTATAGATGTTATACTTTTGAAAATAAAAGCTTTTTCTATGGTGAGTCATTGCTTAAAAAATCCCAATTATTACTTTTAATCAATAATGTTCACAGAGTAATTTTTGGAATAAAATCATATCTTTTAAACTTCATCTATCAACCCTTCAGTAAGGTAACTGCAATAATATCTATTGCACATTGGAAGCAGAGTTTTGAAATATATCAAAAAAAAGTATCTTCTCAAGTTTGTTCTCATAAACAACTAGTGTAATTTTTTTGATTAAAATGATACACACCATAAGCTGGTGATCATTGTTTATGAGTGCTTTGCACACTTTAACTTAAGATGAACCAATGCCAGGCATGTGAAGCACTCATGAGTTGCATGGTGTTTCTGCACGTGCTTTTGTCCCAAGAAAAAATTATTAGTAAAATATTCATATTAGTAATATCTACTACCTTGGAAGAGTGACACGGCAACAAAAATCAGTACACAATATGAGAGGGCAGATCTCATACTGACACCCTTGACATCACATATACCAAACTACATAAAGAAAATGTTTGGACCAGTTGTATCTAACAAAAATGCATGGGATACCACTGCGAGTGCTAATGGCCATATCTTTTTTGCCTTAAGACTGAGGCAGTCAATTCAAGAACTGGTTTTGGTGTAAAGTGAAATGCGACCAGAATTGCAGGTCTCCGTTAGTGACAACTGTATTCTACGAGTTAAGGGGCTTCCGACCTCAGTAAAGTAGCATTAGGAATGATGAACAATGCCACATCTGCACACATGTCTATCATGCAAAATACACCAAAAATATAGCATACCAACCACAGCCCAACTCCATTGTTCATCTCAACTGCTTCACATGCCCTAGTTCCATTCTTTCCTCACTGATATGATTAAGTCTGTACCACAATCACTGCTCCAGCCTATGAATTCATAATGGCAAATTTTCCTTATTCCAAGGAGCTCATAAGCTGTAGAAGGCTATCAAATCATGTACTATCATGTAGTGTGAACACATAGATGTCCAGACCAAAGAAAACTTTAGTGGATTAGAGCACTAACCTTGTGCCTCATTTTCTTAAAAGTGATTTTGTGCCTTTAAATTCACACAGCTTCATCGTTTATGGTTTGTTGTTTCTACTATAAAATGATTATCATTTCATGTTTTACAAAGATAGTGAATACATTCACCTACCTACCTGCCTTTAGACTTTTCTTGAACTTTCTTTTCCACTTTACTTGTTTGTGGTTCCACGCACATCAAATGCAGATCTATTTCACATCAGGAAATACAGTATAATATCAAATGTTTAAAGTGAGGTATGATAGTATTACATGATGAAAGAATAACTGTATCTTATAACACAAGTCAAGAGTGGTAGTGCAACTGCAAAATCTCACTTTTTAATGTTAACCATATCTTTCTTTTTCTGATTCTGGTTTTAAGTGGCTTCAGATTGTGACTAAATCTCCTGAAGGTTAGCACTAAATTTCAATATAATGACAAAGTATAGTTCTATGTCAACCTCTAGATGTAAAATTGCAAATACCCCTGTATGCCATTCATTGCAGGTAGTGTTTATGCAAAGTAAAACAGCCTCAACTAGTTTTGTCCATGATTTGGGCAATTGACATAAGAATACTGTTGAGAGATTTCTTTCTGTACTGTGGTGTAAGTGTTTTATAAAGACGCATTTGACCCCACCCAAAATATGAGCTTGAAAGAATTAAGTCTCATATCACCAGTGATAAACAAAGCAGACAAAAAATTCCTATTAAATCAACAAATGACATATTAGGCAATGTAACAACCCAATAATCACATCTCCAGCACTTCAGCAATGAGACTGAAATGCTGCTCTAAGCTCAGTCCATCCACTAATGGCTTTTCTCCAACTAATTGTAAATAAAAAATTATGTAATTTAAGTTTACGTACCTTGCATACATAGGTTTGGCAAATCTTGTAGATAGTGTGTTTTTCCTAAACTAGGAATGGTTGTGTCTTCATTCTTGAAAAAAGAAAGTTAATCACCTTTCCACACTTAAAAAGATCTTTTGCTATATCTTACGCAATGAAGGACGCCAAAAAATCAATGGCACACTAAAAGGGTTACGTAAATGTGCCATTTCTACAAGCTACATGTTTCTGCTGTGGCAACTACTGCAGCACAGAAAGGGATCCTGATAAGAGCAACTACAATCTTAAATAGCTCAACTTCTCTCACATCTGGGAATGTCTAATTGTCATATCTTTTCTCATATTTCAACATAAAGAATTCAAGACAATTCTCTTTGTATATGCCTATTACTACAACAGAAACCTATAGAAAAACTAGTTTGCACACTCTGCAAGAAGCTCAAAATAAGAGTTCAATGATATATTTCCATAATATCATAAGGCTTAGACATCAAAAACAATAAAAAAGGGGATACCATGATCTGAGGATGTGTGTGAGTTACTTGGAAGGCTGTATGTCTGATCCATCCCATGGGACTTGGGGTAGACAAACAGACAGGGATACTAATCTAAGGAACTCTGTGTGCATCTTCAGATCACTGTGCTAAGAAAATCTATTTCATTCTGACCCCATAACAAAATTACGCACTTCATGCAGGAAGCAATTTATACGTGAAAGATTTTACATAAGAACAAATGAACAGGTAAAATTTTCATGAAAACATTGGTATTGCTAGAAAGCAAAAATATATGAAAAATACCATATTTGCAACTGAAGAAAGCCACAACTGCAGAGGAATGCTGAAATATAAAATTTCACTGATCTGCTATAAACTACTGGACAATAAACAAAAAAATACAAATATTGCTACTTTTCCCATGAAAGCTAAAGAAAAAGCTAATTAACAGCCTTCACACTCCAAAAGTCAAACATTAAACATGAAACTCCAGGAAATAAAAACACTGCCATCACCATTAGGAAGAAACAATAAATGAAAAAAAAAAGAATGCACTCCTTAATCACACTCTACCTTAACTGCTACCATCGGTTTTGACAGAGTGGGTCGCACTTCATTCATCGGCTTACTCTCTGTACCATTGGAAATTCTTGTTCTTGGTGCTGGTACTGGGGTATCTGCTTCCAACGATTTAAATTCTTCTTGTTTACTTAGGGGACCTCGATGAATCTATAAACAAGGTATCAGTAATACAAGGAGTACTCAGCATTTTCAATGCCCATTCATCTAACATCATCAAATTTACTCTCAATTGTGATGAGCTAGATCAGGTACATAAAAATTCTAAATTCACTCATAAGCATTCTCAATCCATCCACAGTATGCTGAATGTGAAATATCAGCTTCCACACTCATATCAATACTACTTACTTTTTCACATTGCACAGTAAATTGATTTTCAAGTTAAGAACATAACTTCATTCTTACATGCACAAAATATTTCCGCTGCATTTATTTCCAAATCATTCCTGTGAAATCCTTGTGTATAATATCCCTAAGCCTGATTAATCTCTCACTGCAACTATATTTTTCAAGGTCTACCTTTCCTCCTTGTACCTTCAGCTATACTGCAACATATCTTATTGACCATCCTATCATCTGCAATACACTCTACATGACCATACTAACCAAAATTACTTTCATCCATGCAACTTTTGACTGGGTTCATCATACCAACTATCT
Organism: Panulirus ornatus; assembly: GCF_036320965.1. Classification (NCBI taxonomy): domain Eukaryota; kingdom Metazoa; phylum Arthropoda; class Malacostraca; order Decapoda; family Palinuridae; genus Panulirus; species Panulirus ornatus. The sequence goes on from NC_092278.1 coordinate 24,472,282, forward strand.
CTCTCACATCTTTATTCAATACTCACTCTATCATCCTAATTCCAACCATACCAGAGAAGTCATATATCTCTACTGTTCTTATTTTTTCCTTATCCTGAAACTTGGGTTTCACATCAGTATATCTGAGGTCAGATAAGATTTCTTTCATTCAACATTTTCACTCAGTCTACGTTTACATTTTTTCCATTTATGAAAGTATGGTGTGGGAGGCAAGTTGTTAGAAGCAGTGAAAAGTTTTTATCGAGGATGTAAGGCATGTGTACGTGTAGGAAGAGAGGAAAGTGATTGGTTCTCAGTGAATGTAGGTTTGCGGCAGGGGTGTGTGATGTCTCCATGGTTGTTTAATTTGTTTATGGATGGGGTTGTTAGGGAGGTGAATGCAAGAGTCCTGGAAAGAGGGGCAAGTATGAAGTCTGTTGGGGATGAGAGAGCCTGGGAAGTGAGTCAGTTGTTGTTCGCTGATGATACAGCGCTGGTGGCTGATTCATGTGAGAAACTGCAGAAGCTGGTGACTGAGTTTGGTAAAGTGTGTGGAAGAAGAAAGTTAAGAGTAAATGTGAATAAGAGCAAGGTTATTAGGTACAGTAGGGTTGAGGGTCAAGTCAATTGGGAGGTAAGTTTGAATGGAGAAAAACTGGAGGAAGTGAAGTGTTTTAGATATCTGGGAGTGGATCTGTCAGCGGATGGAACCATGGAAGCGGAAGTGGATCATAGGGTGGGGGAGGGGGCGAAAATTTTGGGAGCCTTGAAAAATGTGTGGAAGTCGAGAACATTATCTCGGAAAGCAAAAATGGGTATGTTTGAAGGAATAGTGGTTCCAACAATGTTGTATGGTTGCGAGGCGTGGGCTATGGATAGAGTTGTGCGCAGGAGGATGGATGTGCTGGAAATGAGATGTTTGAGGACAATGTGTGGTGTGAGGTGGTTTGATCGAGTAAGTAACGTAAGGGTAAGAGAGATGTGTGGAAATAAAAAGAGCGTGGTTGAGAGAGCAGAAGAGGGTGTTTTGAAATGGTTTGGGCACATGGAGAGAATGAGTGAGGAAAGATTGACCAAGAGGATATATGTGTCGGAGGTGGAGGGAACGAGGAGAAGAGGGAGACCAAATTGGAGGTGGAAAGATGGAGTGAAAAAGATTTTGTGTGATCGGGGCCTGAACATGCAGGAGGGTGTAAGGAGGGCAAGGAATAGAGTGAATTGGAGCGATGTGGTATACAGGGGTTGACGTGCTGTCAGTGGAGTGAATCAAGGCATGTGAGGCGTCTGGGGTGGACCATGGAAAGCTGTGTAGGTATGTATACACGTGTGTGGACATGTGTATGTACATGTGTATGGGGGGGGGGGGGTTGGGCCATTTCTTTCGTCTGTTTCCTTGCGCTACCTCGCAGACGCGGGAGACAGCGACAAAGTATAAAAAAAAAAAAAAAAAAAAAAAAAATGAAAGTATTCAGTGCACTGCCAGTTTTTCTTTCTTACAAGACTTTACTCTCAACTTCAAAATTCCCACAACCGTCCATAATGAACTTTACTTCTGAATACTTAAACTCATGCAAAACTTCCAGAACACATTCAACAAACCTTCAAAATACTCACTCCATCTCCCTCTCACATCACCACTACTTGTTATCACCTCCCCATTAGCCCCCTTCACTGAAGTTCCCATTTGTTCCCTTGTCTTACGCACTTTATTTACCTCCTTCCAAAACATCTTTTTATTCTCCCTAAAATTTAATGATACTCTCTCACCCCAACTCTCATTTGCCCTCTTTTTCACCTCTTGCACCTTTCTCTTGACCTCCTGCCTCTTTCTTTTATACATCTCCCACTCATTTGCATTATTTCCCTGTAAAAATCGTCCAAATGCCTCTCTCTTCTCTTTCACTAATAATCTTACTTCTTTATCCCACCACTCACTACCCTTTCTAATCTGTCCAACTCCCATGCTTCTCATGCCACAAGCATCTTTTGCGCAAGCCATCACTGCTTCCCTAAATACATCCCATTCCTCCCCTACTCCCCTTACCTCCTTTGTTCTCACCTTTTTCCATTCTGTACTTAGTCTCTCCTGGTACCTCCTCACACAAGTCTCCTTCCCAAGCTCACTTACTCGCACCACTCTCTTCACCCCAACATTCTCTCTTCTTTTCTGAAAACCTCTACAAATCTTCACCTTCGCCTCCACAAGATAATGACCAGACATCCCTCCAGTTGCACCTCTCAGCACATTGACATCCAAAAGTCTCTCTTTCGCGCGCCTATCAATTAACACGTAATCCAATTATGCTCTCTGGCCATCTCTCCTACTTACATACGTATACTTATGTATATCTCTTTTTAAACCAGGTATTCCCAATCACCAGTCTTTTCTTCAGCACATAAATCTACAAGCTCTTCACCATTTCCATTTACAACACTGAAAACCCCAGGTACACCAATTATTCCCTCAACTGCCACATTACTCACCTTTGCATTCAAATCACCCATCACTATAACCCGGTCTCATGCATCAAAACTACTAACACACTCACTCATCTGCTCCCAAAACACTTGCCTCTCATGATCTTTCTTATGCCCAGGTGCATATGCACCAATAATCACCCATCTCTCTCCATCCGCAAATACTTCCATATATACTTTCTATTTTTCTTTCTTTCATACACATTCGCCATTCCCCATGTTAGCGAAGTAACATCAAGAACAGATGACTTAGTCTTAGGGGGAAAAATCCTCACTTGGCTCCCTTCTCTATTCCTACTTTTGGAAAAGTAAAACAGGAAAGGAGGATTTCCAAACCCCCACTCCATATGCTTTTCATATCCATTCTATATTAGTTTTACGTCCACTCTTCACTATCTCCCTCAGCACTCCCTCTATATCCCTCAGTTTTCCTGATCTTTAAATGCATTATTGCACATCTCGGCCCTTTTATACCTATTCTCCCCTAAATCTACTCCTCTCTCCTTACCTCTTACTTTACTTTATTGAAAACCATGTCTTTTTATCATCACTTCCAGTCAGTTCTTTAAAGGATGCTCTCCCTCCACCTTTTACCATTAATTTGCTTTTCTTTTGTTTATCTTTACCATCTATTTTTGTAATTAGGGCTTTATAATCTACACTCTGGTTTTAGCGGACTCTGCTTTTGAGTGGTTACACCACAAGCAAGAAATCACTTTCAGCAAGGATATGTCATCATCAATGGAAGAAATGGAGTAAAGTCTCATTGAGAATCTTCTCTCAAGAGAGTCATATTTCCCTACTCTTGCATAGAGAGCAGCTTTGAAGCTGCAGGAGCCCCATTAAGGATTCTTGGGGTTGTATTGTACTACTACTAAAGAATACTTTTTTCATAATTATTACACCTGATAACTGTTTCCCACATTAACCAGGAAACAGATGAAGAAAGACCTATCTTCTGTCTACTCTTTTGGAAATTGAAATACAAGACGGGGAGGGCTTCCAGGCCCCAACTCTTTACCCCTTTAGTCACCTTCTACAACACGCACATCTCTAAAGCAGCTTGTAATACTGCACTCTTAAACTGCATTTACATTTTCTTGTGTTCACAATGCACTGCTTTGAATTCTCTAGACTTCTCATTATGAAGTAATGGTAAAAATAAATAAAGAATGGAGTGATGACAAATAATCTAATTATCTCAAATGACTTCATTAAGAATGAACAATTATATGCAGACCTATAAAACTATTTGATATTTTTGAGGTATTTAGCTAACATATACATACCTGGAATTTTGCTGTGGGTCTCTTTGTAGGGTCAAGAGAAATTTTCTTAACAGGGTTGCTGGAACCTCCAAGCCACTGAGAGATTGTTGTTGAAGGATCATAACCAGAAGTGTCTGGGAAAATGTCAGCATGAAACTCTCGGTATGTCTGCAAAAAAGACAATCATGCATAACCAAAGTCAGCAATAGCAACAAAATGATCAAAGAGCAACTTGACATTTTCAAAAAAAAAGCTTCATGACTCATGAAATGGAACAGGTTTTGGTGAAAAAATTTGTGAAAAAGTTAAAAACATTAAGAACAAATATCATACAAAATATAAACAAGGGAACCTTAATATCAATTATAATTCTGAAAGTTAAGATATAATAATACAGTTATTACACAGGGGTGGAGTAATTATGGATGGTAGCAAGCTGTGCAATTACTTATCAAGAAAAAACTGATTAAGTCATTTTTAACATATGCAAGCCAAAGAGCACCCAATGAATCTCTAACCCATTCCTTCAGCACAGTATCAGAGTGAATCCTTTCCTTTTTCATATCATTTTCTGTATCAAAGCATAGAAGCACAAGCAAAACTCTCTACACAGTTGGGGATCCATATCACTTCAGATGCTCATGTAACTTTGCTATACATCTCTCCCTATCTTGTTTACATGAACACATTAACATTTGCACATTTACATATGTAACACATTAACTTTAAGCCTCAGCCTCTTATAAGTAAGATTCTGTACCTTTAACCTTTTTACATTTGTGGCCCTAATCTAAGACACACTCTGTGTCTGAGATATTCTTGGATGTTCTAAAACCATAACTCCATAACTTTGTAACTGCAATCTACTAGAACACAATTTTCTAATTTCATGATCATTATCATTATCATCACAGAACCCCAGGACTTCTTCTCTGAAGGTTCCTGCAGCTTCAAAGCTGTGCTATAGTCAGTGGCAGGGAGAGGATGGACTCCACTAGAATTAGAAGCTCTCTGATGAGACTGTATTCCGATGAGATAACTTCTCCGAGGGTGATTTTTCACATATGGCATAACCCCATGAAGACATAGTCTGGTAAAGACTAGCTTTCTAAACAAAGTGATATACAACTCAACTGGGTGAAGCGCTGCCTACATGTTCATTTCTCATGTATGGACACACCTCAATCATGAACTACTAGCAAGGCCATCCATTATCATGAGAAAACACTTCTACTTTTATATGGTATATGCTAAGTTACACACTATCATTACCTAAGGTATAAATCAATGATGTAGAGTGAGGAGACGTTAATGAATTTTTGACAGAATGTGACATCAAAAGTCCTAAATCAGTATCCCAGCTCACAAGGTGAATCTATTATTACTGAAGACTGAAAGTAACCTCAACAGAAAAACTCTAACTCTTTTCTCATGTCCTCTGGCACAGCATACATATCACAGGTATTATATGCAACCATTTACAACTTTCAGATTTGATATATATTAGTTTTGACCCCTCTAATTCATACTAGTATTACATTAATTATTATTTTTTTTTTTTTCATACGATTCGCCATTTCCCGCATTTGCGAGGTAGCGTTAAGAACAGAGGACTGGGCCTTAGAGGGAAAATCCTCACCTGGCCCCCTTCTCTGTTCCTTCTTTTGGAAAATTAAAAAAAAAAAACGAGAGGGGAGGATTTCCAGCCACCCGCTCCCTCCCCTTTTAGTCGCCTTCTACGACACGCAGGGAATACGTGGGAAGTATTCTTTCTCCCCTATCCCCAGGGATACATTAATTATACCAGCCATTAAAATATGTTGGGTTTAAAGTAAGAAAACTCATTACCAAAATCATTTAGAAAGATCAAATACTCACATAGATATCAAAATACCACTCCTTAAAAGAGGGTGCATCCACCACCTGTCTCTGCAGCGAATTAAATGGAAAGGTCTGGTAATAACTGTAACAGCTTCTCCTAACACCCTTGCCACCTAAAATAACTGACTTTTTTTCCAATTAATTTCACTGCCATCTATGGCCTCATCACCCCTTTGCAGTGATACTACAACTGCTTCATCCTGACTCCCTGGTCCCATCAACCTACCATACTGAATTTTTTACTACTTTACCCTGTTGAACAACTTGCTAGTACCTCTCTTAAAATATTACTTTTCTCCGACTCTCAACAGTTTAATAATGCTTACATTAATTCCTCTCACATACTCAACTTTGAAATCATATTTCTCCTACTCATGATGCCATACATTAACACCAATAATAAGTATCCCTCTCACAATACCATTCCTCTCTCTGTTCCTACAGACTCCTCAACTTCCTATATTCTAATTCTCTCTCACATATAATGTGATAAAGTACAGTACCCACCTTTCTCGGTACCTGATATGTAATTGGAATAATAGCATTGGAAGTGAGTTGAAGAAGCCTATTGACCTCCCCATTCATGACTTCTAGACCACGCTTTGGCACCAAGCACGCTCCTTTGGTCTGCACTGATCCTGAAAATATGATAAAACTGGTAAATTGGCATAGTAATTTCAATTACAAGATAATTCCTTCCAAACTAAAAGAGATATGAGCCGAAAACATAATTAGCCTTTAAACTGACAGATTAAATTCCTTGAAACTGGATGATCAAAACTGAAAATGCGACTGCCATCACCCAACAACACAGTCTTAGAAGCTTGTTTTATCTGTTGTTTACATTTTTTTTCCGAAAAGCAATTAACTGACCTTCTAACAATGAAACTATCATGAACTTAGGCTCTGCTGGTACATATAATTCAAAAACAATCTTTCTCAAACATTAGAAAAAAAGAGTTAGAGACAGTAATCTGTTGTTCTCACACCTACCACAATACAAACAGAAGATACCTTCTGTTACAAGTTCCTTTCTAAGGTGAACATTTGAGCTATAATCTTTTAACCTTGTAATTAATTGGGTAGTCAAAGTCAAAGGGGAGAGATAACCACTCACTTTCTTAGTAATATCTAAACATTTCTTCATGAATGTACAAAGGAAAGTTGCATATGTAAAAACTAATCCAGCAGGATATACACCACTTTCACATGAGAAGAAGGGAACTACTCAATCTAAACGGCATACTATGGGTCTTAAGCAACTGGCTGGTGTATCAAAAGCCATCCTTGGTAAACCAGTGGAATGAAACCTTAACTCCGAGTTCTAAAACAAGCAGGTATCAACATACATACCAAGTGTTTAGATAAAGTAAACGAACTTACAATTCTATCTATCTACCTATTATGTTCATTACTTCATTCCCAGTTTAAGAATCAGGTACATTCAGCCACTGACCAATATTCATAAACATCCTCAACTTAAGCCCAGTGTGTACAGGTGATAAATGGATGTTCTTTCTTGTAAATGTGCTTCTTAATTTTTCACTGTACAAGCTAAATCTATTTGTTAAGTGAGTACAACACTTCCACTCAAACCACTTCAATACCATATATGCTTCTATTGCATCCAATCACGAATTATTCCTCCACTATCTTTATCTGAAATAACCCTACTCCTAATTAGATCTCTCACATCTATAATTCTCTTCAACAGTCCACCTCTCCCTCTCATACCTTCTACAGTACTGCTATATTTCTTCCTGACCAACATATTTTCTGCCATACACTTTAAATAATGATACCATTACCATCTGAAAAGACTTTCATTCATGCACTCTTCTAATAGCTTCTTCACACCAAAGAGTTTTCTCACATCATTTTTCATTCTCTTCCATTCTCTCCTGGAATGCCCTCAAGGGGTGGCTAAGGCAAAAGAGTGTCCATAACTGGTGAACTCCAGTGCTGCTTCTTAGCCTTTAGTGCCTCACCCTTAAGAGGCCACTGGCAGAGGGTAACTCTAGCAGTGCTTCTAAACTGCAGGGCACAGGACTCACGTAAAATCTAGTTACATAGAATGAGTAGTGTGAGTTAAGTGTTATGTGTAACAAGGAGAGACTGTATATCGGTGGACAGAATACCAGTAGTCCACACATGGGTGAGGCAGAAAGAAAAGACAGCTAACTGGGTCACAGGAGTGAAAATTGACAAATATTAAAATGCTAGCACATTATGCAGCTGTCACTAACCTCATGATACCCAGGCAGGTAGTACCGATAACATGCCTCTCTGGTTGGTAACTGCCAGCCAACTACTACCTACTTACTTATCCAGCTAATTCCAATTATACCAAATAGGTTATCCATTTCTACAGCTCTTATTTTCTACCTTTACCTATAAAAACTTGGGTTTCACATCCATAGCTCAACACCTGGACAAGCACTCACTTCTTTATGCAAGTTCATACACAACCTTTGCTTAAATTTTTCCAATTGGCAAGTGCTTCAATGTACCTCCAACCTTTTTGTCTTGTATAATTCTACTCTATATTTCAGCTTTCCATTACCTTCCTTACTGAATTTCAATCCTAAGTATCTAAACCTATCCATAACTGGTTCTGCACCACGTAAACTGATCTCACATTCTCATCTCCCATCCCTTTCAAAAACTAATGACATACATTAATTCATATTCACTTTCTCACTAATCTTCCTCCCACTTACATCAGTAAAACAGCCCAATTCTCAATCCAACTCTCTGATTTTGCTAACAACACACCATGACATCCATAAAACAACTGAAGCAATTTCTATTATGTTTCTCCATGGTTAAGTATTTCACCAAAACTACCCCAACTCACTCTCATGCAATGCCACAGTAATACAAATATCTAAATTACAAGGTGACATCACAATCTTAAGGCACTCTCACACTTACTTCAAACCACTCATGCACACAACCATGAACTCTTACACATGCTCTAATTCTACTATAAAAGCTTTTGATAGCACTTAGGAGTCTTAGATGCACACCATATAAATGTCAGTATGGTAGTGCTTCCCTGAGCAGTTATCTACAACTTACTGCTTACTCACTTAGTAACAGGGACACCCGCAAACAACAATGGAAACCGATTAAGTATATAAAGAAAAAAAAAGCTATTCATTCTTAATGCAGGACTATGAAACTGAAAAGGATATAAGAAGTATGATTAGAAATCATGATACTGGGGAATACTTTCTAATATGGCTTGTGAATGTACAAAAAGTAGCATATCAAGGGTTGATATCCCACAAAAGAGGAATTCTGCTTACAAAATCTACAAACAAGGTTTAACACATGTATGAATGAATCACAATGCAGAATATTCTCAACTCATACATCATACTTAACATGGAATAACATATGAATCCCCAGGATAAAAGTTCAGAGTGCTGCCACTATCCTGTTATCAGGTTGTTTAAAGTTATATTCTAAAAAGAAAAAGCATAAAAAAAAATATGACTGCAGTACTACATTTTTTACTAAAGACAGAGAAATACATCATTTCCCTTCTGAATATGTAATTACCATTGTGTTTAAGGCCCTCAGTGAGAAAAGGTTCCTTCTCAGTTATTTCCCAATACATGATGCTAACGTCTGCCTTGCCCGCCAGAAACAGCATATTTGTATCCGGGTCATAGAGAGGCATCAAAATACTGTCAAAAGAAACAAAATTTTAACTTCTTACATCTATCATTAATAAGAAACTTGACTCCACCTGTGGCTACAATGAACAAGTTTATCTCTAATTCATAAAGGGGCATCAAAATAATGTCTTATGAAATAGTAAAATTAAAGTCATAACAACAATGATAATCTCTATATCATCCTCACACCTACCTTGCCTACCATGAACAGAATGTATACAACTTGACTGTTATAGCCATCAACATTCTATTACAAAAAAGAGAAAATATGTGATACCAATCAATCTAATGTCTTCAATACAATCTTAACCAAAGAGAGGAGAAAATCTACAAATAGGAAGAAATAATAAGAGAAGAAAGGAAAAAAAGGAAAACAGTAGGAAATAACAATAAGCAAGGACGAAATAATGAAACAGAAAGAAGACTACAAAAGAGACATGAGAAGAACAGAATAAGTTATAAAAAAGATGAAAAATAACTATAACCATTAGAACAAATCAAGAAAATTAGATGAAGGAAAAGAAAGAAAAAGAAGAGGAAAGAGAATTGAAGCAACAGAATACAAAATAATTAGAAAGAAAAAGTTAAAAAAACATATTGAGAAGAAAAGAAAACTGAACTATTAAAGAATAATAAAAATGCTTTTCCATATCTATTTGCTGTCTCGTGGTGGTGAGGTAGCATTACAAACAGATGAATAAGCCTCATGGAAAAATCCTCATTTCACTGTTTCCTCTGTTTGTTCTCTACGAAAGAAATAATACAGGAGGGGAGGATTTCAATCCCTGGCCCCACCTTCTGCCCCTCTGAATTACCTTCTAAGATATGCAGGTCATACATGGACAGTATTCTCTATCCCACATCCTCAAGAGATATAAATAGTAATAATAATAAAGATAATAATAATAACAGAGGAAGAATTATGAATGAAAAAAGGAAAATGAAGTGGTAAGGAGCAGAAGTAAATGAAAAGGAAAAAAGAAAGAAAAGAACAAATCAAGAAAATTAGATGAAGGAAAAGAAAGAAAAAGAAGAGGAAAGAGAATTGAAGCAATAGAATACAAAATAATTAGAAAGAAAAAGTTAAAAAAACATATTGAGAAGAAAAGGAAACTGAACTATTAAAGAATAATAAAAATGCTTTTACATATCTATTTGCTGTCTTGTGGTGGTGAGGTAGCATTAGAAACAGATGAATAAGCCTCAAGGAAATATCCTCATTTCACTGTTTCCTGTTTGTTCTCTACGAAAGAAATAATACAGGAGGGGAGGATTTCAATCCCTGGCCCCACCTTCTGCCCCTCTCAATTACCTTCTAAGATATGCAGGTCATACATGGACAGTATTCTCTATCCCACATCCTCAAGAGATATAAATAGTAATAATAATAAAGATAATAATAATAACAGAAGAAGAATTTTTTTTTTTTTTTTTTTTTTTATACTTTGTCGCTGTCTCCCGCGTTTGCGAGGTAGCGCAAGGAAACAGACGAAAGAAATGGCCCAACCCCCCCCCATACACATGTATATACACACGTCCACACACGCAAATATACATACCTACACAGCTTTCCATGGTTTACCCCAGACGCTTCACATGCCTTGCTTCAATCCACTGACAGCACGTCAACCCCTGTATACCACATGACTCCAATTCACTCTATTTCTTGCCCTCCTTTCACCCTCCTGCATGTTCAGGCCCCGATCACACAAAATCTTTTTCACTCCATCTTTCCACCTCCAATTTGGTCTCCCTCTTCTCCTCGTTCCCTCCACCTCCGACACATATATCCTCTTGGTCAATCTCTCCTCACTCATTCTCTCCATGTGCCCAAACCATTTCAAAACACCCTCTTCTGCTCTCTCAACCACGCTCTTTTTATTTCCACACATCTCTCTCACCCTTACGTTACTTACTCGATCAAACCACCTCACACCACACATTGTCCTCAAACATCTCATTTCCAGCACATCCATCCTCCTGCGCACATCTCTATCCATAGCCCACGCCTCGCAGCCATACAACATTGTTGGAACCACTATTCCCTCAAACATACCCATTTTTGCTTTCCGAGATAATGTTCTCGACTTCCACACATTTTTCAAGGCTCCCAAAATTTTCGCCCCCTCCCCCACCCTATGATCCACTTCCGCTTCCATGGTTCCATCCGCTGACAGATCCACTCCCAGATATCTAAAACACTTCACTTCCTCCAGTTTTTCTCCATTCAAACTCACCTCCCAATTGACTTGACCCTCACCCCTACTGTACCTAATAACCTTGCTCTTATTCACATTTACTCTCAACTTTCTTCTTCCACACACTTTACCAAACTCAGTCACCAGCTTCTGCAGTTTCTCACATGAATCAGCCACCAGCGCTGTATCATCAGCGAACAACAACTGACTCACTTCCCAAGCTCTCTCATCCCCAACAGACTTCATACTTGCCCCTCTTTCCAGGACTCTTGCATTTACCTCCCTTACAACCCCATCCATAAACAAATTAAACAACCATGGAGACATCACACACCCCTGCCGCAAACCTACATTCACTGAGAACCAATCACTTTCCTCTCTTCCTACACGTACACATGCCTTACATCCTCGATAAAAACTTTTCACTGCTTCTAACAACTTGCCTCCCACACCATATATTCTTAATACCTTCCACAGAGCATCTCTATCAACTCTATCATATGCCTTCTCCAGATCCATAAATGCTACATACAAATCCATTTGCTTTTCTAAGTATTTCTCACATACATTCTTCAAAGCAAACACCTGATCCACACATCCTCTACCACTTCTGAAACCGCACTGCTCTTCCCCAATCTGATGCTCTGTACATGCCTTCACCCTCTCAATCAATACCCTCCCATATAATTTACCAGGAATACTCAACAAACTTATACCTCTGTAATTTGAGCACTCACTCTTATCCCCTTTGCCTTTGTACAATGGCACTATGCACGCATTCCGCCAATCCTCAGGCACCTCACCATGAGTCATACATACATTAAATAACCTTACCAACCAGTCAACAATACAGTCACCCCCTTTCTTAATAAATTCCACTGCAATACCATCCAAACCTGCTGCCTTGCCGGCTTTCATCTTCCGCAAAGCTTTTACTACCTCTTCTCTGTTTACCAAATCATTTTCCCTAACCCTCTCACTTTGCACACCACCTCGACCAAAACACCCTATATCTGCCACTCTGTCATCAGACACATTCAACAAACCTTCAAAATACTCATTCCATCTCCTTCTCACATCACCGCTACTTGTTATCACCTCCCCATTTACGCCCTTCACTGAAGTTCCCATTTGCTCCCTTGTCTTACGCACCCTATTTACCTCCTTCCAGAACATCTTTTTATTCTCCCTAAAATTTAATGATATTCTCTCACCCCAACTCTCATTTGCCCTTTTTTTCACCTCTTGCACCTTTCTCTTGACCTCCTGTCTCTTTCTTTTATACTTCTCCCACTCAATTGCATTTTTTCCCTGCAAAAATCGTCCAAATGCCTCTCTCTTCTCTTTCACTAATACTCTTACTTCTTCATCCCACCACTCACTACCCTTTCTAAACAGCCCACCTCCCACTCTTCTCATGCCACAAGCATGAAAAAAGGAAAATGAAGTGGTAAGGAGCAGAAGTAAAAGAAAAGGAAAAAAGAAAGAAAAGACATATCTATGTCAAAATAAAAGAAAGGAAGCAAAGAACAAGAAAGAATATGACATACTTAAAGTATCAAGAACATGCTCCATCATCACACAGGCAAGCAACAATACTACAACTCACCCAGTTGATGAATCAAAGCCTTGTATTTTATATGGCTTGGAAAAGTTGCGGAGATCCCTTATTCTGACTTCTCGCACTCGTGACCCATCCCAGCCAGTCGACAAAATACGATCTGTTGTACCTAGCCACTGTACCCTTGAATCTTTAGGGCTTTTGTGACTCTCAGCCTGAAAGGAAATATCCATCAACTTTTTTTTTCATCTACTCAAAATGAAATACATTCATCTGCTCCGTCATTAGGATGGCTCATGCAAAACATCTATGTAATTCGTGTCTGTGAGTTGAACTAGGGCATATGAAGCTGTCAAGGTAAACCAAGGAATAGTGTGAGGGGCTTGCTTGTGGATGCTACACTCTGGTTTCAGTACATTATGCATGAAAGCTTGAAAGCAAATAAGTACAAATGGGGCCACTGTTTATTTGTCCTAGTCGTTACATAACTAAGGCAGGAGAAGTAGTACGCCAAATTGGACATGGAAGGATGGAGTGAAAAAGATTTTGAGTGATTGGAACCTGAACATACAGGAAAGTGAGAGGCGTGCAAGGAATAGAGTGAACTGGAACGATGTGGTATACTGGGGTTGATGTGCTGTCAATGGACTGAACCAGGGAATGTTAAGCATCTGGGGTAAACCATGGAGAGGTCTGTGTGGCCTGGATGTGGATAAGGAGCTGTGGTTTTGGTGCATTACACATGACAGCTAGAGACTGAATGTGAACAAATGTGGCCTTTTTGTCTGTTTTCCTGGCGCTACCTTGCTGTAGCAGGGGGTAGCGATGCTGTTTCCTGAGGGGCGGGGTGGTATCAGGAAAAGATGAAGGCAAGCAAGAATATGCACATCTGTATAGATGCATATGTCTGTGTATGTGTATGTATATGTGTATATGTGAGCATATTTGTCTGTTTTTCTGGTGCTCCCCTCTGTAATACTGTAACAAAACAAGGGCACTCTTCATGTTGGTGCAAAAATCTATCATGAATCTATTTGAGCTTACCATTCAAAAATGGTCTTCACAAATTTTCATTGGCAATTAAATAATCAATGGTGCTTTTCATTGCCATAAGCACTATCTAATATAAGTCTACAGAAATCAAAGGCTGAAAATGGTACTGATAATACAATCACTCTTATCCACAGTTCACAAAGCAAACTAACCTTTTCTTCATTTCCCTCCTACATACAGCAGATCCCAAATTCTCAAAATCCTGCTTTCTCTGTTAGCTTTCCAATTTCCAGTCCTTTTATTCATCCTCTTAAGTACTGTACACAATACTGTTCAGCAAGAGTATTTCAAAAGCATTTCATACTAGTCATTCTACATGTCTATTGCTTTAAGCAATCAAAAATCTTTGCCATCTTAAATATAGCCTATAATAATAAAGATACAAGTAACTCATGATCTTACATGCAATATTTTCAACTGGTGCTCACAAATATGGACAGACTTCAATCTGGTCTGTAAAATTGTATTCAACTAGCCTTACAACAATGATACTGTAAACTCCATTCACTGAAAATTACATAAAGATTATCTAAAATTAATATTCAAAGAATATCTCTGAACGACTGACATGAATGACCTGAGAGACAGTAATCAATTTCAAGAAATATATGCAACTGTACCTTTAAAACATTATAACCCACAGACAAATTAATTTAACAATTACTCTCTTGACTACATAAAGTTTCATATATGAAAAAAAAAAACACTAACCTCATAGGCAACTTTATCAGCCCTAGGATCAATGATACGGATGTTGCGGTCCCTGGATGTGGTAACAAACAAGGACCCATTACCATGCCAACTCGTATTCTGTACTTGATCTTCATGTCCGCTGAAGCCTATTCAGTGGGGAGGGAGGTTGAAGTGAGGGGAGGTTGTTAGTGTGAGTATAATATACCAAAGGCAAAGGCCACACTAAAGATATAATGTTAAACCAAAAGCAACAAGAACTAATCATGGTTATTGGTTAATAAATACCAGTAAGGCCTGTTAAAAATATGCATTCCATATAGCACATTCCCAATATGCATGGACTAATAACTGTTTACATATTTCTCTATTTGAAAATTTGTTGCACATTTTGAAGCATCCCTACAAAAAACTTAGTTCACTGTAAATCTTGGTTGGATAGGTCTTCAGAAACACAAAATTTCTTACAGGCCTACACCACAGTAAAAAATGAAATAAGCTACCGCTTTCTACATATGAAAATAAAAAATGAGATACATAACACCATACCATAACTATTGAAATGAGTACAGTATATACATAAGAGACTTCATGAAATGTGATGCTATGGACAATGTGCCTTCTCATGAATACCCTATTGGTGAAGAAAACTGGAACAATATTTGTAGTACAAAATACCTTACAAACTAAGTACATACTCCTTACATCCATGACATATTCCATAGCTGTGGAAACCAAACAAAAGAGAATTTAGGCTTTCAATCAAACACCTATACAAGTACTTTGCTTTGAAGAAGGCAGCATGAAGTTGAAAGCTTGTCTATATTCACTCAGTGTTAAGATTATAAGACTAAATTCTCTTCTAATAATTAGTTTGCTAAACAATTAGTAACAGCAGTCAATACTCACCATGGATACCTTTTGCCATCTGTAAATACTTCTGTAAATGAGTTAAAAACTGACCTCAATGAAAAGAGCAGTCATCTAGCAATCTGAAATAAAAACTACAACCACACTGCATATAACAATGATTTACTACTCACTGAAGATTTCTTTCTCATGCTTGATATCCCATAGCTTGACTGTGTCAAAGTATGCTACAGTAAGCAAAAATTCTGTGGTGGGATGGAAGAGCACATTTTCAACACGTTTATCAAACTGTGGCAATGAATACTCAGCATTGGCCAGGCTCTCTGCCAAACCACCTTCAGGGATGTGCCACACTCTTACCTGAAACATAAGATGTATTCTAAAGTACTGAAATTACACATAACACAACACTGAACATCACATCCAGCTGCCTTTCTGATGGATCATCCTCCCTTTCTTTCCCTTAAAAAAGCATTATAAAGCATTCTGTCTTGTCTCTTACCCTCTTTATTCTTTTCATCAACTGACTTTTTTCCTTCACAAGTAGCCAAAGTCATGCACAAGTTGATGATTTAACTCTGCATTCCACCATTTCTTTTATATCTGTTCCACTTTTTCTTGCCCAAAATATGTCTTCCCTTACCATTCAATTATGTCAACTCAAATTTGGAAAGATTTCCCTGACAGGCAGATATAACTGACTAATTCTCATGCTCAGACACCCTAGTTTCCATACAATTTTCACTATAAAACTCCTCCACTTTCCAACCTCCTTTTATAGCATTCAACAGGATAAACACACTTAGTATCAAAAGGATGTCTGATCTATTCTGAAAGCTCTACATTTCAAAAGAACAACCAATCCATTATGGAAACTCCAAATGTATACCTCAAAAAAATGGAAGGTCTGTTCAGGTGCCAAAGATCTACTTTTGAGCAATTTCTTTGATGTATACAACTTAAGAAATCATCCCATTATGGAATATTGCTCTAAAATCAAGAAAAATTCTAGATCTTTGTATACAACTGTCAAGTACAAAGCATCCTGCCTAATCAACTATATTAATCTAACCTCAAAAGTTGACTTACTTTCAATGTCCTGCAATGCTGGTTCTCTATTATCACTTGTTCTATCCCCAAAAACTGGCTGCTTACATGCCTCCACCATTAGCTAGACTAATCCTTCCTGTATATGTCTTAATAATAATCATGTTAGTTCAAGAATTCTCTACTATCAATAATTCAATATGGACAATTGAAAAAAAAGAGCAAACTTTATGAAAAATCATGGTAATATGACAAGTAAAATTTTAAAAAGTAACAATTGATAGCATCTTAAATTCTTACATTGGCATCAGTAGAGCATGTTGCCAGCATCCCATCATCAAAAGGAGAAAAGTCAAAGTCTGTTATCAAATCTGAATGACCATGAACAAGAGGGATTGAGGATTCCACTCGCCCTTTGTAGTCCAGTGGCACAATTCCGAGACTTCCACCTCCTGGGAAAGAAGAGGTAATTTTATAAATGAATTTCCAGTGGATAGACAGTTGGAGGGATGGATTGTTACACCAGCAAACTGACTGTGGATGGCATGAAGTAAATGGACAAATGGACAGACAGCAGGACTACTGACTTTGGGAGATATATAAATCAAAGAAGAGAGGGAAGATAGAGAGATAGATTGCTGATAAGAGGAACATATCAACATATGAGTGGTTGGACAAACAGATAGGTGAATGGCTCTGTGAAGGAGTGCATGGGCAGATGGAAGCAGGTATGCCATATAAGAAGAAAATAATATTAGAGACACAGTGCCAATCAATTTAATTCTACCAAAGCTGTCATGGCATTAATCAACAATAAAATTTATGACTGAGCACATGAATGGAAAGAAGGAAATATAATGGGATAATGAGAAGTTGATTTGTTATACATAGAATCTGTGGGAGATGAAGAAAAAAAGAGGATGAAAAGATATAGTATGAAACACTGTGGATTCAGGTATGGATGGATGGGTAGACAAGGGTAATGATAGCTCTGTTTGAAGGTTCTACACTCTATGTCCTAAACATGAATCTAACCCATGCTATAATATTTGTAAAAAGACAAAACACAAGAATGTGAAAAACTGGGGTGGATAGGGAAGGGGGATGTAAAAAGTTAACAATACTTGACACATTTGACATGAATGGCCTTACTCTAGTGAAAAAGATGGCATACTGAATACTCTTATATAAAAGAAAATATTAACAATGGCCACATGTTATCAATTTCTAGTGAGGGCAAATACATGTTCCAACACTTGTAATACGGATCTTCACTATATATCATTTCACACTAATATTCACATATGAAATAGCAAATCAACACTATCAATATATCCAAAGCATATATCATTACAATCCTCTATTTATCCACATGATTATGCCAATCAATATTCATTATTTAAAACAAAAAGCTACATATTAAACATAATTCCCATTAAATGTATGATGCATATGCTTAGTTTAAATTTTCATTTTCTATAAAATAACTGGGATCATGAATAACATGTAGTTTTACTTTTTTAAAACAATATTCACAAATGTTACAGCAAATTAACTTATGTCAATACATCTAGTGTATTCAACTTTATAGTCCTATAACCATCTATATGATTCTTACTATTCATATATCTCTTTTACCTTAATAACAGCTGTACTTTAAGAACATTCAACAACTGAAGCAAAATTTCTCCTTTACTCCTAATTTGCATACACTTTATACAAAGACTTTCAGTTTCAATAAGATGCATACCACTGGGATCATCATAAACATGTAATGTTACCTAAAAATGTTCAATAATAATGTAAAAATAACAATACAAAAAATAAATTCTCACCTCTATTTTCAACATTGAATCCAATGAAAGCAGCTGAAGCCTTGATATGGTTGCCACAGGACTGAGGGGCACCAACCTTAATATCACTCACCCAATCTTCTTTCTTTGGCAGCAGAGGTGCAGCATTCTTGTACTTACTCACCTTGAACCTCCACGCCATGATGCCAGCCTAAGAAAAATAAAACATTTTCAAAACCACAAGCAACAATATTGAAACACGAAGATCTGTTTTTGAATACTTTGCTGGGATACCTTGACACAAGTCACTTAGGAGCATTAATCCCTTTATGAAGCAAACATGAAGCATGGTATACTATTATACTGAAACTTTGAATTTGTATCAGAAAAAGTCAATAAACAAACCACGATATCTATTTCCTTTACACATGGATCAAAACTTCAATCCAATTCTCCAACTGTTGAAATATCATACTCTACAATTTACAGAGGCAGCACCATTCCCTTCTAAGACCCTTCCCTCCCCCAAAAATTACTTTTTCCATTCATTTCACAAACATTCACAGTCTTTTCTCCAGTGAACATTATCTAATTTGATGTTCTCATTAGTTCCTTTCAAATCTACAATTATAAACTTCACCCACAATTCCACTTCAAAGGTGGATTCTGTGCTTATTCCAACACTAATATTAAAGTTGCATGCCTCATTATATTGGATTTCCAAACTTTTATGTCATCTAGCTCAAGATTTCCCATCCAATTAAAACTAATTTTCAGAGGTTAATCTAATGCTTCCCTAACTCTACAAACTTCAAAACACTTCTTAATTCTGAATTCTTGCCACAAGAGCATCAAGGGAATGACATTCATCCTCAAGCTGAGCTCCTCTATTTGCACACCTCAGGGAAGAGCTGAAACCCTCAAGAAAAGATGATGGGAGAGTTAAAGCCTCATGTTTTCAATTCATAATAATGAGAGGTACATCATCAAACACTCTCCTCATGTTCCAGATTGTCATGACAACTCTTCCAGCACTTTGGACTTATTTTTTCACCTTTAATCCTCTGCACTATAAGTATACAATTTCCCCTTCAGTTGGTTTGTATGATCACACTCTTATAAGTTTCTTCATTCACCACACTCCCTCAGGCTGCCCTATCTAAACACCAATACTGGTACTTTCATAGCAGTGCCTGAATCAATCGTAAAAGAATATATATACTCCAAACACCTTTCCCAACTCCTTCAATGGCTAAATCTTCTTTCTTTCTATCAACATTTTTCTTTTATAAGCTAATAACCAAATGTATTCTTAAGATGATCACTCAACACAAAATTTCTCCACTTCTTTCCAACCTGCTCCATCTTCTCTCACTCAATTTCCTATTAACCAGGCAAAAGCACCTCTATAAATTAAGATTTAGACAAGATTTCACAGCAAGACTGACACATCTAGTTAAGTTTATTGCTTCTTCAGCCCAATTTCCTCTAATTTCTCTATCTAAAACTATATACAATTTTCCTGTCTCATTTGATGGCTCTGGAATTCAACCATGCACCACTATAAGCATTCCTGGGATCACCATGATATACAAACATCCTTCCATTCACCATAACATCTAATGTATTATTGAAACCCCACTTTACATAAACAGCTAAATCTACCTCTATGAACTGAAATCCTGCTCATATGCCAAAGATTTTCCTTTTGAGAACAAATGCTCTGAGCATACAAAAAATCTAAACATCTTGCACATACTGTAGTATTGCTCATACATCTAAGACAGGTCTACCTCTAAACACTTGCTTGACACAAGTTGCATCAAAGGCAACCAAATTAACCTTGTCTCTCAATCTGACTTCAATGCTTGAATCACCCTACACTGCAAAGTCCATTCTCTTGCTGCCTTTAATGGTAACTGCTTCAGCTTGTTTCTGAGAATGGACTATTCATGAACCTCTGTCATTTGGTGAACTGTCTAACACTCGGGAAGCCACTGCATTAGATGATTAGTGTGTGGTCATTGACAATTTAAAGGTTAGCCATTGTTAGATCTCTTACTTGTCCTCCACCAAAAACCTCTGAAATTCTTTACATACTAACATTTTTGGGATCAGCTATGACCTGCACTTTTTAAAAAGGCTGATTTCATATTTACTTAAAAATTCCTTAATTTCATTTTTCTTCTCTCCTGACTTTATAATTCTGTTAGCCCTCTTTCATGTTGCATTTAAGGCCTGACCTTCATGAGGACTTTTGTTCATAAGTGAAGCCTTCAACATGAAATAAACAAGCTCAGCATACAATACACTTTCATACTGATACATGCATAATACCCATCTGCCCATAAATAATGATAACACAGTTCACCCACAATTTATCACATCACCACCTACCTCCCAAACTCTTCTGATCAGTACACTGCTTTATCAAATGTACAATGAAAATCCCATGATTCATAACCAGTGCTACTCATTCTCCTCATCAAGATTATATATGAAAAATGCTTTACAAAGTACAGCTTGGTGTGTTCTTATCAACAAAGTGATAACATATACAGATAACCAATATAGATATAAATTCTTCATATTTTGTTCAGTCCCTGAATTCAGTTAATTGTGAATACCAACAAGGAAGTGGTTAATCAAAACCACAAAAGGTCTTTTCTGTTCATCCATAGTAGCAATTTCATGCAATAACCATAAGACATTTGTCTGTTGTTTTAACAATCTATACACAACAGCTTATACAAACAAGTTCAAATGAGGTGTAAAAAGTAAATTACATATTACCTGCCTCTGCTATCTCTGTTACAAGGTTACCCCAAAATGTGAAGTGGTTTTAACAAGTAAAGTGCTATGAACAATGTTTTCTATGTCTGACTGTGTAATTTTGTAATCACCTATTTGTACATTACACATAAGGGATCTCTATATTCATGGGATCTCATCTTTTGAACTTTCCTTACTATCATGCAACTATGATTTCATCATTAAGCCTCTTCCAACCATTCACAGCATTCATTATCATGTAACCCAATAGTCCCAAATATATGGGTCCTGCAGCTTCAAGACTGCACTACAATTAGTAGTAAGAAAATGATAGACTCCTGAGTGAGAACGTCTTTCAGGAGACTGTACTCCTTTGTATCCAGTCATGATGATATGACCTCACCAAAGATATCTTTTTACTTGCAATATAACTTTATGCAAGGAGAGTCCACTAAAACCATTCAATCACTTCACTGATCTATTTTTGCAGCATCTTAGAATGGGGATGCACTACCAAGTAAAATCTAATAGTGATAAAATGCATCTCTATGAATCATTTATTTCCCTCTGCTCAATTTCAAAACACCACAATTCAGTCCTGAGATAACAAACATTTTGCGCATAATCAACTTCACTGGGTCTGCTTCCCAAAAGCTGAGGGTGCTGTGTAAGTGCCATAATCACTTCTCTTGTGAGCAGCTATTCCATGTCCACAGGGGATATTTGCCCTAGAATGGAGTACTGCTCATATAACAGAAGTGGCCCTTCTTCCACTTTTTCTATCAATTGGAGTGGAATCATAAGCCTTCCATTTCATTAATAATTCCCAGCATCACCTCTCTTCAACCATCCCTCACTGGATGCTGCAACAATACTGGTCTCTCTGTTCTACAAGTATCATTTTAGCCACTGTTTTAGTGAGCTGTCTACATGTGGTCCCATAACAAAGACATGATCCAAAGCATCCATCTGGTTTCTTCCTCCTACAGTTTGTGTGGAGATCAGCTACCCAAGGAATGATCATAATGTTAGCTCCTTCTTCTCTTGCACAGCTAAGCTGTGGAATTCTCTTCCTTTTTTCATCATTCCTTCCTTATAAAACCTTTCTGACATTACAAGTCAGGTCTACAAACACCTATAAAGGCCTTTTCCCCCAATTTCTTTCACCTGAAACCTGAGATGGCATAAGATTGGAGCATTTTTTGCCCATGCAATGTTGAGAAATAAGAAATGATGAAAATAAAACTTTCAAAAACTATTCATCATCAGCATCATCAAACTAGTTTAGAAAGCTTAAAGGTTATGATCCAGTCACCCCTTAAGCTTCTCTCTTAAATGGTGGACATGTTAATGGATTCTAACTTCTTCAAGGAATTTATCTTTCAATTCTTATGCCCTCCTATGGACCTTCTCAAGTAGTTAATTGTGATTTTCTAAGTGCAGTGACCAAACCTGGGGAGCAAAATGTAGTTTTGACTTAATACATGCAGTGAATAGTTTGCTCAAAATTTCATTATCCGTATGTTTGAAATCAAATCTAATAACACTGTACTGTAATTGCAAGCACACAGTTTGTCTACCTTACAACTCTCCTACAGTGGAGCTCTGGTAACTAGTTAATTGCCATGTCAATCCTCAAGTCTCACACATATATTCCTGTAGCATATTTCCTATTTAATTATATTTGTCCTGGGGACTTCTTTCATTGTTTCATCTTCATTGTAATACATTTACTCAGGATGAATTTCATCAACTATGTTAAAGATCAACTTTGAAGTATGTCTAGTTCTCCTTTACTATGGATTTTCTCTAAGTTCACTTTGTAAGATAACATAATCTCCAACATTCTTTTTCACTTCTCTTATGACCTTGGTATCATCAACAAAACATATTCAGGTATGGGCTCAGTTCTTCTGGCAAGTCATTTACTTAGATTAAGAACAATGGTTTAAGGACAGTGTTTTGGCATGATACTGGTAATTCCAAACCATTTTTGAGAAGGCTTGTGATGTTCCTAATTTGTTCCCTTCCCCACAGTAATCTATCAATTAAATGATTTTATCCCTTAGTCCTGCTTCTTTACTAACCTCCTATGTGGTGAAATATTAAATGCTTTCTGGCAGAACAGGAACAGCCATCTATGTCATCTAAAACAAAGCTCATTCTCTCACAAATATGTGATGCATGACCTTCCCTGAATCCATGTTGTATCTCACTTCAGAAGTCTTTGCAAGCACTCATTCATTTGTTTTCTGATTATCTTTTCCAGTGTTTTACAGATCATACTCAACAGAAAAACCAAAGTGTACCTCAGCACAATTTCCTGGCCTCTTTTCTCTTAAAAATAGGCATGATATTTACACTCTCATTCCCTTGACATCATATCTTCCTCCAGCAACATATTCAACATCATTTTAAGTGGTATGCTAGGTACAGCTGTGCATTTGGTCACCCAGAGGTTAAAAAGACACAGCCATCAGTTTCCCAGTGTCTTCCCATGACCCTGCCTCAGCCTGGTTGGGCTGACATGGACTTTAATCTATCCCGATCTTGATGGTGTGACAAATGCATCAATGGAAAGACAAATGTATATACACCAGGGTCGGATGCAAGCCCTGGGAGAAGTATCTAGCTAACTTAGCTACATGGATGTTAAGAAAAACATGGGCACCCCTTTCCTAGTGTTTTCCTTAATCTCAGCTTATTGGCAAATGTCAGGAGCAAACACAATTCCTAATATCAAACTCCACATTTTCCCTGATTTTCAGAACACTTCCTATTTTGTGAACTTCACTTAATATGTAGGATGAGGGTCGCAGAAGTGCACTTATTCAGTATTTCTCATTTTTAGCTTCATAAGAACTACATTTCAAAACTTATTTTTTCAAAACAAAGCCTATTGATAAGGAATCACAGAGAAATCACGTAATCATCATAATTTCTTAATACAAAAAAACAGTATTTTCGTTGCTGGGCTCTTACTGACGCACTCCACAGAGCGACAAGTATGATCCATAATTTCAACCAAGGATGCCGTGGTGAACTGACAAACAGAGGCACAGGGCCTGAGACCTAGTCTTTCATAACATCCTTTGACTCAGCTCAGCATACAAATCTAAGATAATTACAGAACGATGACTTGTGATCATAATATTCAACCTCGAGACCGCGGAAAAGAGGAAGAAAGTGGGCTGCAGTCAGAGTCCCACATTTGAATTTCCCATAAAGCGAATAAATAGAGAACCAAGTGTTCCTTATGAAGTATGAATTAACCCATTACTTAGAAACAGATGCGACCAGGCTACAGCCGCCCCTCCCTAGCCGCTTACAGCCACCTGTCAACCTCGATAATTTGTCTTTAATTACAATCTTCTATTCATTCATAACATAATATAATTTATATTACAGGTGCCTTTGTCATGATTCATAGGCTTCTACGATAATAGGGCGTTTATGAGGTGAGTAATGACGAAAAACACGAGAGAAAGATACCTGTCAGTGGTGAGCGTCCCAGGGCTGGCGTCGTCTGTTTTGTTGACACCCAGACTCCCAGAGCCTAATTTTTTTCCCAGAGTACATTACAAATTGGATAGATAAGAATGATATATTTGTTAGTTGATGAATGAAAGCCATGTAATCAACCTTCCAACTATCTATTACAAGTTATGATATGTTTGATTATTATATGCTAACATTTGGTTTATTTTTTTTGAGGTGTGGTCAGGTAGGGTGAAGTTTTTCTTTTGCTTATGTTACCATTACGAACTCAACAAAACTTAACCAAGCCTAATAATTTTCAGCTCTTACCAAATGAATTTAGATATACAAAGTCTAATTAGATTTAGTAAGGCATTGTTTAAGACTATCATACAATTCTAGCCTTGCATGTTTCACCCCTTCTGGGAAAAAAACAATTTCGCAGCCCAGCCAAAGCCTTGGCTATATATCTTTTGAATTATATTATCATCAATCTTTTTATGTTCCTTTCATATTTGGTGTTTATTGAAATTTACTTTCATTTTTTCTCTGATAAATGAATAATTTTACATTAGTTTAGATCGCTCAGTTATCTTAAAGTGCACTGCCAATGTCTTATCTAAAAATCGAGTATAGATGGGTGTAACGTTTGTCATAATAATATAATGCAATTGAATTAATTATATTATGCCGCCCATATATAGTGTCGGCAAAGATAACAAAGTTAATAAAATTCATAAGTGTTCTCACTACAGCGCTCAGGAAAGGCACTTCAGCAGTTGATCAAAGTACTCCTAACTTCATCCAACATTGAACAAAGACCAAATATGCCAGTTACTTTAAAAATTGTCATACCAGTTTCAACCAAACATATCCATGTCTCCCCTTATCTAATCAATTTTTTTAGTACGTATATGTAAAGTAGAAGTATATTTATGATAAGTTGTGCAAAAAATCACAAAAATCGATTTTTGCACATCTGATCAAACTCATGAAAAGTTATATAATTATAGTTAGTCTTTATTTGTTCTAGATTTGTTAAATGAAGACTTTCTCTTGCACTTTGAGGAAATTAACCATTACAACTTTCTGGGTGTAATCTCCAACACTCGGTAAAGCCTTTTTCGTCCTGCAATCTAAGGGGAAAATGAGGAAATTATTTGTGGTTGATGCCGATCTAGTGCATCTAAATCCCAGTGTGCCATAGATGAAGGTCAACGTGACGGGTTGTCTCCAACAAACAAACTTTCTTCAATAAATCCATTGCGCATGTGTGACCTCTTGTTTCCATATCTCGTCTTATAAACTCTGGCAGTTTGACGATACCCGGGGCCGTGTTCTCTTAATAATCACTAGATACGGTCAGGTAAGTTTTCATTAAGTAAAATAGTATTAGATTTTAAAAAGATATGATAGCACCAGCTCCCAGGTTCTTCACACACATATTTTTGTAGTTTATTTTCTGCTGGATATTCGTATCGAGGGTTTCTGTCAGTCTTTGGACTTCATCTTGGTACCCTTACAAGATGATGGATCCTCCTCACCACTTACTCTTTTAGGGACTTCGTTATCATCTCAAAAAATATTCATGTACTTGTTGATTCCTTCTATCAGGTCATTCCAATTTTCAGGACAATTGTTTAGCCCAAAATTGAACCCTGCGGCAGCCTACTGGTGACGCCTACAGATTTCCAGAAGGCTTTTCCGACATCCGTCGTTTGTTCCCTTCTACTAACTTATTTTTTTTTTTCTATGAAAGGTACCTCCTTTATTACTGACAGAAGAATCAATTTCTTCACTAACCTCATGCGTGGTATGATGTCAAGTCTTTCTGCTAATCAAGCTACACCAACCTTTTCTCTCGCCTATTACTGAATTCACTCATGAGGTTTAGGTTTATTATTACCAATGAATCTTTCTCTATATCTGTGTTGTCTCTCTCTCTCTTAAGTAGTTATTCCTATGGTTTCTGATTATCTTTTCCACTGATTTACAGATCAGCTTTTTCGTAGAGACTGATGCGTATTTCGGCTTCACTTTCCATTCTTCTTTCTTAAAGATAGGTTTGACACTTGCACTCCTTCCTTTAGAGTTATCTTGAACTATCTTTTTAAAGTGGCGCGTCAAGCGTGTCTTCAACACATAATGGAGAAAGTTCATCACAACTATGAACATTGTATGTGTCAAGGCTATTCACTAGCCCCTCTTCCTGTTTATTTGAAGTCTCTCTCTCTCTCCTTTACATAGTCATCATAAATGTTGACAAATATTAATTCGTTAATACAGAACTTAGCTAGTGATGATCGCTGGCTGTTCGAGTGCAAGCTTTTTAGAAAATATATATATCATTTCTAGCAATTTTGAGTTTGTGGTTATACCGAAAACTATCACATCAAATTCATAATGATCCTCAGTGACTGAATGTTGATTTTTATGCTAGATGATGCTAAGTATTTTCGTATTAATATATTGGTAAATGATAAAAAAAAATTATGACCAGTGTCGTTTATATATAAATCAGTTTATGGTTTATTAACTCAAAAAAATACCCTTACATTATCATGATAATGATTTTGAAACTATATAATTGTGAGAGTAAAACTCTGGAAATGATATGAAGAGGACCAGCTGATGGTTGCAAACAACATGGCCGCCAGCATGGGACTGCGGCGGCTATCCGTTGTGAAGACCTTCCACCGCAGTTCCTCCATTACACATCACATCAGATTATTTAGGACGAGTACCGTCAGCCTTTACCTCTGTTGTCAATCCTCACCAAAAATCGGTCGCTTAAAACTGCTGTCAGAACTGTGGGATAAGGGTAAGTGTCGAGCAGGAGCGGTAGTTATTACGTCGTCTGCTTTCTTACGTAAGTCACTTTTACGAGGTTAAAAATTTATTAATTTCACCCATGATATTAATTCGTATTACGAGCTTTGTAATTAACAGAAAAGAAAGATGCAGAAGTTCGTTTTTGTTTGAGGGAAACCATAGTATGGTAGTTGATCACATGGGTCTTGCTCGTTAATGGTTGTAGTAAGAGAGTAACATTAATGTTCGCCTCTAAGCTTAAAAACAACCTAAACAGAATCTGTTGTCCTGTTTACTTCATAGAAGCCCTTTAGACCGGTGATGTTTGAAATGCAGCTTTATTGACACGTAAAGAAATAAATGATAAATGTTAATATTTGTGAACGTCAGGTTAACTGGGGAATAACATCGAAGTATGTGAGACATTTCTAGAAATTAACAAAACCTATTGAGAAAAATGATCAGAACCCAGAAAAAAACTCTGACTCCAATCCATCCCTTCCCCCACAGGAGTTGACAATTATATTAACTTAGTTAATAATTACCCCAGCCCCCATGAACCTGACATCCTTCCTTGTGGCATTATACGTCAACAGCTGATGATGTTTTATGGCTCATGTCATGTGTATGGCTACATATAGATAGTAGTCTGCTATTTAGGGTTCAAAAAGATGAGAGTATTAAGCTTTTTCTGATATGCAGTTAATTGACTTATAGTGGTATCTATTGTAAAATATTAGATGAAATATTTCGGTGATTAATGCTATGATTATGTTCTAGTTTTTCTTACTTTATGTCTCCCTCATATTGTGGTTAATGCTGTAATTATGTTCTAGTTTTTTTTTTTACCTTATGTCTCCCTCAAAATGTGCAGGATGTTCATTTGTTCAGTGTATTGAAGAAAGAAATTTGTTCTCTATTTTTCACACTGACTATTAAGGTTAGGAAGTAACATTCCACAAAATATATTATAGATTTGTTGATATTCTATTTACAGGTAGGTTAATAAGACCAGTGCATAGTTTACAGTTCCACACGTCTTCAAACCCTCAGCAGCGGGATTATTATGAAGTTCTTGGGGTTCCTCGTAATGCCTCTAATAAGGATATTAAGAAGGCTTACTACCAGCTAGCAAAAAAGCACCACCCAGATGTCAACAAAGATGATCCTGCAGCACAGAAAAAGTTCACTGAAGTATCAGAAGCTTATGAGGTAAAATAAATATTCTTTCTATAATTAGGCTTACAAGAAAGAATTTGTTGCTTAATACAGTAGTAAAGTAATATTGCTTGTGTACCCTTCAGCATTCATAAATTTTATGTTCATTTTATGTTTGTGAAACAAAAATATATTATCATACAAAGATATTGAAAACATTTATAATCAACTGTGGAGTTTCTAAGATATTGAAAACATTTATAATCTACTGTGGAGTTTCTAAGATATTGAAAACATTTATAATCTACTGTGGAGTTTCTAAGGAGCAGTTCTTTCTCCAGGCCTCTTCTGTCTCCTCTTGCATGATCAACCATTATCTCCAGTAACCCATAACATGAGGGTCCTTTCATATGCAGATTACTTCATAATCACACCACACCACCCCAAAACCAAAGTAGCAAAAAAAAAAAAAAACTTTCAGCACTACAGTACACAAGAGGAATAATGGCTCATCATGAACAAAACATCCACACCTCTGTAGAAGTCTTAATTCACCCTTTTATCTCCAGTTAGACACAAATTCAGCTCACACCTTTTAGTCACCTTGTAT
The DNA here is from genome assembly GCF_036320965.1 of Panulirus ornatus. Taxonomy (NCBI): domain Eukaryota; kingdom Metazoa; phylum Arthropoda; class Malacostraca; order Decapoda; family Palinuridae; genus Panulirus; species Panulirus ornatus. The sequence continues at coordinate 24,501,614 of NC_092278.1, forward strand.
AAACATTCTTTCCCATGAATAAGATGCCAACTATTCTTGGCATCACATATGATACACAGATGGCATTCATTCCCCATTCAGAAACATCAACACATAATCACCACACAAACTTAATGCCATCACAACCTTATCTGGTACCATATTTGGGCAAGAAAAAGAAATTCTTGAAAGGCTACTCAGTAGAATACAACTAGATGGTGAGATATGTAAAAGTAACTTTTTGGTAATTTTTGTGTTTTTGCTAATGTATAAGGGAGATATTTTGCATTCCTTGATCATAGTGACTTTAAGAGAGCTTTGAACTGATAAGATTCCTCTGGTTATTACCAAATGAGATGGTAGAATCATTTTAAGATTTTTTTTTGCAGGTTTTAGGGGATGAGGAGAAGCGCAGACAGTATGACACTCTGGGACACACAGCAGAACAGATGGGCAGAGCAGGTGGTATGGGCAGTGCAGGAAATCCATTCCAGTCTGGGTGGAGCTACCAGACCACAATTGACCCAGAGGAACTTTTCAAGAAGATATTTGGTGACTTCCGTAGAGCTGGAATGGACATGGGAGACCATGACTTTGCCGAGTCTGCATTTGGCTTTGGTTCTGCTCAGGAGGCATGTAATCAGCTTAGGTTAATTCATTATTGAAAATATGAAGTTTATGTATATACATATTTATGTGGGTGGGTTGGGCCATTCTTTCGTCTGTTTCCTTGCCTTACCTTGCTAATGCAGGGGACAGTGACTAAGTATGATGATGATAATAATGAAGTTGATAATATTCTGATTTTTTGGGGGGAAGAAAATGATTCATTGTTAATGGATACTTGGAATGTTTGCTTTATCATTGTTGAAGGCTGGTGATTTACTTTAGAGTATCTGTAAAGTACAGATAAAAAGAAGGTTCAGTAAAGCATAGTAGTTGATATGTCCTTAATAAAAGGAAATATGATGGATTGGGTATATCATTGGTAATCTGTTCATAAGTGTTGAAAATTGAATTGATGGACCAAATTCATATTACTATTTTGTCTTATGAAATACCCAGTATCCTTTATGTGTCTCACAATGATGGCGGATGAAAATGATTGAAGGTTTATAACCTACTTGTAGGAATGTATCATGGCATATAAATACAAACTTATTTTCCTGTTTTCCTCAGCAGTTATACTGCTTGATTTATGCTGAAAAAAGTAAGTTTTACTCATTCTAGTATGTGATTTTAGTAATTACTTGGATATCAGTATTTCATCAATGTTATATGGTTGCGAGGCATGGGCTATAGATGGGTTTGGGTGGAAGAGGGTGGATGTGTTGGAAATGAAGTGTTTGAGGACAGTATGTGGTGTGAGGTGGTTTTATCGAGTAAGTAATGAAAGGGTAATAGAGATGTGTGGTAATGAGAAGAGTGTGGTTGAGAGAGTAGAAGAGGGTGTGTTGAAATGGTTTGGACACATGGAGAGAAAGAGTGAGGAAAGATTGACAAAGAGGATATATGTATCCGAGGTGAAAGGAAGAAGTAGAAGGAGACCAAATTGGAGGTGGAATTATGGAGTGAAAAAGATTTTGAGCAATCAGGCCGGAACATACAGGAGGGTGAAAGTTGTACAAGGAATAGAGTGAATTGGAACTTTGTGGTATACTGGGGTCAACATGCTGTCATTGGATTGAACCAGGGCATGTGAAGCATATGGGGTAAACCATGGAAAGGTCTGTGGGGCTTGGATGTGGAAAGGGAGGTTTCGTTTCAGTGCATTACACATGACAGCTAGAGACTGAGTGTGAACGAATGTGGCCTTTTTTGTCTGTTCCTGGCGCTGCCTCGCTGGAGGGAGAGGGAATGCTGTTTCGTGTGTGGCGGGGTGGCTACGGGAATGGATGAAGGCAGCGAGTATGGATATGTGCATGTGTATATATGTATATGTTTGTGTATGTATATGTGCATGTGTGGGCATTTATGTATATACATGTATATGTGAGTGGTCTGGGCCATTCCTTGTCTGTTTCCTTTTGCTACCTCGCTGATGCGGTAGACAGCGGTTAAGTATAACATAAGTATAATAATCATTATTTCACCTTTGTATGTACATATGGATGGAATGCAATTCCAGATGATTTTGCCAGTTCTTCCATACTCATAGTCAGTTGAAGTTGGCTGATTGATAATAAAAGTTTTGATATTTTAGAATTTGGTAAGGTTCCAGTGTATGGGTACCACAGAAAATATCTGTAATGGTTGTTTCAAATGACATCAGAGATATAGTAATTTTAGCTTTCTAGGTGAGATTAGGTAAGGTTTTCATAGATTCTGTTGATTTTTAAGTGTTTCCCTTACTTGTACAGTATCTCACATTTTTCCCAATCAGTACAGCCCTCCTCTATCAGTTTAGGTAAGGTTTGCTTGGATTGTTTTTCTTGTAAAGTAATCATTCAGAGTATCAAACAGTCCCTCAGGTACACAATATTGGTCGATATTTCCACTGTTTACATCTGTGTCAGTGAATGAGGCCTTTCCTTCATCTATTCGTGGAGCTACCCCACAAATTCAGGAAATGGCAAACAGTTATGAAAGAAAAGATTTCTCTTGCATTTGTTTAGTATCATGGAACATATACCCTTTGATTGATAACAATGCCATGTGTTTTCCTCATATCTGTACATTGCTGCCAAACATTCCCCAGTCTTTATGTTTGATATTACCATCAGCAGATGCTATTATTATTTACTGAGGATTACTTTCTTTGGGGTATCATTGTCGAGAGTTATACTATGTTGCCATAGTATTACTATTCGTTTTGTTAAATCAGATGACTTGTATGGAATAGCAGGGTAACATGATGATGTGAAGAGGAGGAAGGTAATAAAAATAAATGTAAGCGCAAGATCCTCCCTCTGCTCTTCCTTTTCCTTTCTCCTTCCTCCTTTTTCTTCCTTTCTTCCTCCCTCCTGTAAACCATATAAGGTTTTGTTTTGTCCCAGCAGATTGCCCTCAACTTAACCTTCTCTCAAGCAGCTCGAGGAATCAATAAAGATATCTCCATTAACACTGTAGATGTTTGTCCAAAATGTTCAGGGAACAGATGTGAACCAGGAACAAAAGCTACTCGTTGCCAGTATTGTAATGGTACAGGCATGGAAACTATCACCACAGGTAAGAACGATTTTCATATTGTTTTCTTGTATCTGTCTTTATCCATCTGTTTGAGCTCATCTTCTCTGACTATTGTTTATGGTGAAATTTTATTTCTCTTATATGCCAGGAAGACTTCTACCTGCTGTTAGAATTATTATTTGGAAGACCTGCTGATGTAATTACATACTTGTAATTATGTATTTATGCTGTATGAGGAGGAAGTTTTATACTTGTGGGGCCCCTCCTCCTCTTGAACATTCTCTATTATGACACATCTCAAATTCATGTTTAGTGTTTGCTTTCATGAGTTGTATGCATGTGTCACTGCCACTAAGGCATGAACCCATAGAACACATCTGGCTGCTGTTTCTCATGGTTTCTGTGTGGAGACTGGCTTCACAAGGATTGACCTGTGATACCTCCTCTCCTTGAACAGCAAAACTGTGGAATTTTCTTTTCCACATCTTTCCATGTTCCTATGATTTTTTTATTTATTCAAGAGTCATGTTTTCAAACATTGAAGGAGCTCTTGTTGATTTATACTTTCGTTAAGGATGAGGCAGGCACTAAAAGCTAAGAAGAGGCACTGGAGTTCAAGAGTTAGGGAGACTATTGCTGTGGCCACCCATTTGAGGGAGTCGCAGGTGGGAACAGGCATCAGAGGTATAGGTAGATAGATAGATAGATAGATAGATAGATAGATAGATTGATTAGGTGCTTTTAGTTGATTCACCAGATTTTTGAGCTGTGCTGTTTTTAGACCTCTTCCATTTATCACATATTCTGTAAACTATTTATTTGTCTATATTTCTGATGCCTATTCCATTCTGAAACTCCCTGAAGGGGATTGCCATGGCAATAGAGTCTCCATAATTAGTGAACTCCAGTGCTGATTCATATCCTTTTGTTCCTCATCCTAAACAGGCTACTGGGAGAGGGCAAGTCTCCTACCTAATGGTCTGACTGACTACTTCTACCTAATGTTCCTACCTGCTACTGCTATGTAATGTTTTATGTAATGCTCCTACCTAAATGTTCTTACCTATTAATCCTATCTATTGCTCCTACCATTTTGCTAAACGACGGGGCTAACACAAGTGCTCACCACAAGAAAATCTTAAGAGGAAGGAGCTGTGTGAGTTAAGTGTTATGTATGACAAGGAGAGATTACATGTTTGGGAACAGAATGCCAGTAGTCTACTTGTGGGTGAGGCAGAAAAAATGACAGCAACATGAGTCAGAGAGTGCAACTTGACACCCACTGAACTGCTGGCTCACCACACAGCCATTACTAACCCTCCTGATACCCAGGCGGGTAGCATTGGTAATATACCTCCTTGGTTGTTGGCTGCTAACCAGCCACTACCTACTACATATTCTGTAAATCTGCTGAAATTTGTTATACAGTTTGAAGCAGCTACTGTTAGTCATATGTCCTCTCTAGGAAGAGTTATAGGTCATTCAAGATCTAAGTGACTTGACCACTTAACATTTGTGGGTAGTCCTTCATCTTTAAGTTTGTACATCTCTCTCTCTCTTTTTTATGTACCAGTGAAAAAAAATAGTGACATTGTAGGAACATGAAACCCTTGTCAACTTCTTAGTATATGTTCTTGGGCTGCATAGGTTATAAGCCTGTGAGCAGTTGTGGCAATTTGTGATTCATTAATATTAATATTTATTATTATTTCATATCCATTTACTGTTTTGATAGATTTCCCTAAAAAGAAGATTCACTTTCATGAAATAGTTGATTAGTGCATATGATTTTCCAGAATTCACTATTGATAGCCATTCTACAGGTCCATTTGTGATGCGTCAGACATGTCGTTACTGTCACGGGACACGGATGCATATTAAATACCCGTGCTCAGAGTGTGAGGGTAAAGGTCAGACTGTACAGAGGAAGGCAGTCACAGTTCCTGTTCCTGCAGGTATGTACTGATGATAAGGAAATGGTTGTCGATACATATCTTTTTTGAAAGTGACTCTCATATACTTATTTACACATCCATTCTCCAGCTGTCATAATACAAAACCAGTACCTGACATTGGGGTTGCCTGGGCCTGGTCTCTGTCTCTCGCCCTAAATTTAATGCCTCATCACAGGCCCTCACCTACATCCAGATGTTAAATGTGCATTTCACCTTTTTTATGTGTTTGGTATACTGGCACACTGTATTACACAACTTTCTTACCTCAGGATCCTTTCTGTAGGGCTCCTGCAGCACTTGGGAAGCTGGTCACATTCACATAGTGGGACCACAGTTTAAGGAGGGTGGTAATATTTAGCTTATGTTTGTGGGGTGTGTGTGTGTGTGTGTGTGTGTAGCACAGTTAAGGAGTAAATGTTCATTGTGTTTAGTAAGTTTTATCTTGGGTCTGTAGGGTCCTGTGATATGTTGAAATAGTATTTGTAGAGCTGGAGAGACAGTTGGTTGCTAGAATGCTGAAGAGATAAAGTAGCTCTTGCATTCCTGGGGAGTGTAGTTTTAGCTGGATTATGTATGGTGGGGTAGAGTTGAATGCTAGCTTGGGAGGGCCATTGTTTAGGGTGTTATTACAGTGGCCATATGTTTTGTTTAATGTTATGCCATGCTCACTAGGGAATGGGGGCTAACTGCAGGCATGGATTGTTGAAATTTGTTGTTAGCATTTTATTTCTAGTAGGAGTCTACTTTGGGGTTGATAACTGGTTATTAAGTGGTTTAGAAAGGAGGGTTCTAATCCTGTTATTAAGAACTGAGTTTCAAGCATATTGAAGTGAGATATGTATTGGAAATACTTTTGTTTTCATTGTGTAGGTGTTGAATTTTGAGATTCCAAGGCAGCCATCAGTGTGCTCTGCAGCTTTGTTATATTTGTCTTTGACAGGGGAAATGACTAGGCAGATGAGTCATAGTTTAGAGGAAACAGGTTGATTACTTGGAGAGAAGAACAAGGGCCACTTTTTCATGTCCAAAACTGGTACTGGAAAATGCTTTGAGGACCCTTATTTTCTTTATGGTCTTTGTGTTGATGTTTGGGGTGTGGGAAGAGAATGTTATGTTTGTTGTACATAATGCCCAAAACAGTTGGAATCTTATTGCGTGGAAACTGTTTTACCATTCACGGTTATGGAAGGTTGCAGGTTGGATTCATGTCTATCCAGGGTGAAGAGGATGATGGTGAATATTTGTGGGGACTCACTTCATCTTTCGTAGTGCTTTCTATGCATTATTGAAATGTCCCTCATGTTTTTTAAAGTTTCTTTATTTTTGTAGCAGTTGTTTACCATTTCCTGCTTTAACAAGAAAGTACCAGGAACACACAACTGAGCCTTAGAGGAAAATTTATCTCTTGGCTCCTTCCTCTGTTCCTTCTTTTGGAAAGTAATAATGCAGGATGGTTGGATTTCCAGCCCTGCCCCTCAAAGTCACCTTATGAGACATGCAGGAGACATTTGTGTCTACTATTCTTTCTCCCCAGTCCCCACTGGATATTGTCTGAAGCTATTGTTAAGATATACAGTGTGCTTGAGTGAGATTATGCATATCAAAGGAAAGTTGTAACTGTCATATCCATATTACAAGCTAAAGAAATAATCGTATCTTTATTTTCATGAAGGTGTGGAAGATGGACAGACCTTAAGAATGACAGTAGGAAGAAAAGAAGTTTTTGTACGAATCAACGTAAGCAAGAGTGACTATTTTCAGCGTGATGGTGCTGATGTCCACACAGATGTAACAGTCTCTTTAGCCCAAGCTGCTCTTGGGGGGGCAACAAGAATACAAGGCATTTATGAGGATATCACATTACAGGTAATTATATCTTGGTGTACTCTAAGAGATTGTATGGGTATAGCAATTGTGGACCTAAAAGGCAACTGAAGTGATGCACAGGGACTGAGTTGGTGGGATATGGTGTGACTGATAAACTAACATGGAATTACCTTCATTGCAACAATTCTAGGAAATCTCATCACATATTTATTTATTATACTTACCCTTGATTGCTTTCTTTGAACCTTCATAGTTTATCTTCTGTTTTGTAGACTGGTGCTTAGTTTCTGCTATACTATGTAACCTGAAGTTATGACCCTGGCATGTGAAATGTTTGGGGTAAACCATGGAAAGGTCTGTAGGGTCAGAATGTGGATAGGGAGCTGTGGTTTTGGTGCATAGCACATGACAATTAGAGACCGAGTGTGAATGAATGTGGCCTTTTTTGTCTGTTTTCCTGGTGCTACCTCACTGACGTAGGGGATGGCGATGCTGTTTATTTTGGGTGGGTTGGTGCCAGGAATGGATGAAGGCAAGCAAGTATGAATATGCACATGTTTATATATGCATATGTACATGTATGTGTGTTTATGTGTATATATGTGTATATGAGTGGATGGGTCTTTCTTTGTCTGTTTCCTGGCGCTACCTTGCTAATGTGGAAAATTGCGATCACTTATAATGATGATGTAATCTTGCAAAGTTGTAAGTAGTTTCGAGGAATATCTACTATAAAAACACATATTCTTATGTGTTCTTTGCGAGGTAGCGCAAGGAAACAGACGAAAGAAATGGCCCAACCCACCCCCATACACATGTATATACATACGTCCACTCACGCAAATATACATACCTACACATCTTTCCATGGTTTACCCCAGACGCTGCACATGCCCTGATTCAATCCACTGACAGCACGTCAACCCCGGTATACCACATCAATCCAATTCACTCTATTCCTTGCCCTCCTTTCACCCTCCTGCATGTTCAGGCCCCAATCACACAAAATCTTTTTCACTCCATCTTTCCACCTCCAATTTGGTCTCCCACTTCTCCTCGTTCCCTCCACCTCCAACACATATATCCTCTTGGTCAATCTTTCCTCACTCATTCTCTCCATGTGCCCAAACCATTTCAAAACACCCTCTTCTGCTCTCTCAACCACGCTCTTTTTATTTCCACACATCTCTCTTACCCTTACGTTACTTACTCGATCAAACCACCTCACACCACACATTGTCCTCAAACATCTCATTTCCAGCACATCCATCCTCCTGCGCACAACTTTATCCATAGCCCACGCCTCGCAACCATACAAAATTGTTGGAACCACTATTCCTTCAAACATACCCATTTTTGCTTTCCGAGATAATGTTCTCGACTTCCACACATTCTTCAAGGCTCCTAGAATTTTCGCCCCCTCCCCCACCCTATGATCCACTTCCGCTTCCATGGTTCCATCCGCTGCCAGATCCACTCCCAGATATCTAAAACACTTTACTTCCTCCAGTTTTTCTCCATTCAAACTTACCTCCCAATTGACTTGACCCTCAACCCTACTGTACCTAATAACCTTGCTCTTATTCACATTTACTCTTAACTTTCTTCTTTCACACACTTTACCAAACTCAGTCACCAGCTTCTGCAGTTTCACACATGAATCAGCCACCAGCGCTGTATCATTAGCGAACAACAACTGACTCACTTCCCAAGCTCTCTCATCCCCAACAGACTTCATACTTGCCCCTCTTTCCAAAACTCTTGCATTCACCTCCCTAACAACCCCATCCATAAACAAATTAAACAACCATGGAGACATCACACACCCCTGCCACAAACCTACATTCACTGAGAACCAATCACTTTCCTCTCTTCCTACACGTACACATGCCGTACAACCTCGATAAAAACTTTTCACTGCTTCTAAAAACTTGCCTTCCACACCATATATTCTTAATACCTTCCACAGAGCATCTCTATCAACTCTATCATATGCCTTCTCCAGATCCATAAATGCTACATACAAATCCATTTGCTTTTCTAAGTATTCCACACATACATTCTTCAAAGCAAACACCTGATCCACACATCCTCTACCACTTCTGAAATCACACTGCTCTTCCCCAATCTGATGCTCTGTACATGCCTTCACCCTCTCAATCAATTTCCTCCCATATAATTTACCAGGAATACTCAACAAACTTATACCTCTGAAATTTGAGCACTCACTCTTATCCCCTTTGCCTTTGTACAGTGGCACATACATATACATATCAACATATACACATATGCATACACATACACAGATTTTTTTTTTTTTTTCATACTATTCGCTATTTCCCGCGATAGCGAGGTAGCGTTAAGAACAGAGGACTGGGCCTTTGAGGGAATATCCTCTCCTGGACCTCTTCTCTGTTCCTTCTTTTGGAAAAAAAAAAAAAAAAAAAAACAGGAAACAACATCACTACCCCCTGCTTCAGTGAGGTAGTGCCAGGAAAACTGTCAAAAAAGGCCACTTTCGTTTACACTCAGTCTCTAGCTGTCATATGTAATGCACTGAAACCACAGCTTCCTATCCATATCCAGGCCCTACAGACTTTTCTGTAGTTTACCCTAGACGTTTCATATGCCCTGTTTCAGTCCATTGACAGCACATCAACCCTGGTATACCACATTGTTCCAATTCTCTATTCCTTGCCTGCCACTCACCCTCCTGTATGTTCAGGCCCCAATCACTCAAAATCTTGGAATGTCATATTTTTAGATTGTAATCATATTTCATGCTAAAGTTAACTTTTCGTAAAAATGTTTTGTGTAGTACATTCCGTAGGTAGAACAATCATTTTAGGGATGAGCATAGACTTCCTTTTGAAGCTTCTTTTTTGTAGTACCCCAGGTAGGTACCTGAAATCTCTGTTACTAGGATTTTGGTGCTTGAATATTCTTACTTTTAGCAATAAACATCTCTTTAGATAGTCCTGCTAGCAATCAGCTAAGGGAAGTTTTATATAACTTTACTTAGATTGTGATGTTTATGGATATTTTCTTGTTTCTTTAGATCCCTGAGGGCACACAGTCACACTCCAGAATACGTTTAAATGGAAAAGGAATCAAGCGAGTTAACTCTTATGGTTATGGGGATCACTATGTCCATGTGAAAATAAGAATACCAACCAAAATGTCCCCTGAACAAAAGGCACTGATGACAGCATTAGCAGAGTTGGAAATGGACACTCCAGGAACGGTAAATGGAATCACATACACCAAAGATGGTAAGTACAAGCAGAATATTTAATTAGTTTAGATGTTTTATAGCTTCCATTTTTTGGTGCAAACAGAAGGCTGTATATGCAATACTTTTTCTTTTGAGTTAGTAAAACTAATATGCAGGATTTTCCCCTCTGTAATTAAAGCATTTTTGTTGTAATTCATGAACTGTGGAGAAGGTGAAGATTTGAATATTTTATGTGAAAAGTGGTTTGAAAATTAAATTTTTAAAGATTTTACTTGTCCACCATGGTTTAAATGTGAACATGATTTATATACTGCTAATAGGAAAGCAAGTGGTGTGTTTATTTGGTAAAGTAGCAGAAACTTTGGGCAAAATTTTCAAATTTTGTGTGTGGTTTGAGATTTGAATGTTGACCATTATTTGAAAAAAAACATTTTCAGCTGCCAACATGTTTTGAGTATAGGAAATGAGACACTGAATTAGATCATAGTATTAATTACCTCTGTTTCCATGAATATATTCGATTGACAAAAGTTAATGTATATATGTTGATATGGTATTTTTTTGTATATTAAACTGAAAATGCCATGTGCACTTAGATTTTTGCATAGAATTTCACTAGTTTTTATATATTCTGGTGACAAAGAAATCATTATTGATGTAAAGTTCCTGTTCAAGATAATCTTATATGTTTCTGTAGAAATGAAAATGTGATGGTTTCAAAGGTTCATGTATAGGTATGCCACCATAATTTTCATTTTTCCTCATGCAACAATTTCTGATGAGTTGAACTAACTCTCTCAGTTGTAAGTGTAACTTTTGATTTTAGTGTCTAGCTCAGAACAGATACCTGAAGTAAAATAATGTATGAATCTGTCTTTTGTCTGTCTCTTCCCATGCCAGTTAGTCTCTGGAGGGGATTAGATTTTAATGTATACTAGTTTCGCTCTGATGTCTCAAGTTGTTTGAGGACAATATGTGGTGTGAGGTGGTTTGATCGAGTAAGTAATGTAAGGGTAAGAGAGATGTGTGGAAATAAAAAGAGTGTGGTTGAGAGAGCAGAAGAGGGTGTTTTGAAATTAGTGGGAGACCAAATTGGAGGTGGAAAGATGGAGTGAAAAAGATTTTGAGTGATCGGGGCCTGAACATGCAGGAGGGATGAAAGAGTGAATTGGAACGATGTGGTATACCGGGGTTGACATGCTGTCATTGGATTGAACCAGGGCATGTGAAGCGTCTGGGGTAAACCATGGAAAGTTGTGTGGGGCCTGGATGTGGAAAGGGAGCTGTGGTTTCGGTGCATTATTACATGACAGCTAGAGACTGAGTGTGAACGAATGGGGCCTTTGGTGTCTTTTCCTAGCGCTACCTCGCACACATGAGGGGGGAGGGGTTGTTATTCCATGTGTGGCGATGTGGCGATGGGAACAAATAAAGGCAGACAGTATGAATTATGTACATGTGTATATATGTATATGTCTGTGTGTGTATATATATGTGTACATTGAGATGTATAGGTATGTATATTTGCGTGTGTGGATGTGTATGTATATACATGTGTATGTGTGCGGGTTGGGCCATTCTTTCATCTGTTTCCTTGCGCTACCTCGCTAACGCGGGAGACAGCGACAAAGCAAAATAGTATACTGTGTGAGAAGGGTTAATCTAGTAAGGAATGACAGTGGTAGTAATCAGAGAATGATTATGGGAGATGGAAAGGGTTGGCTGAAATGGTTTGGGTATATGGAAAGGATGAGTGAAGAGAGATGGACTTAGAGGATATATATGTCAGAAGTGGAGGGAGCAGTGGGGAGGAGAATAAGTGATGGAACTTGCATCATGGCAAACAGTTAGGGCTTCAAGCTGTCCTGACAGGAACCATTTGAAAAGTTTAACAACCTGGGCACTCTGAATTATTTTTCCAAGTCCATTACAGATCCACTCCATTCATATATGGCCCCTGCCAAGTGGTCACAAATCCAGCATTCCACTGGTATGTGACCACAGCCATACGGTATCTGAAAAATTAAAGAATCAAAATACATCTGACATGTTTGAGGTCTGGAGAATTATGTGGCCTGGCAGTGGGTGGCATGATGATTTCATTGGAAGTTGACGGCTATTGATAGGTGGGGAGTTCCATCAAACCATTGCTGCATCCACTGTGTGGGTGAGTTGTGAAGCATTAAAGGCGTAAACTTTACCAGAGGATCGTAATCCCTAAAGATCCATGGAGATTCTCTCATAACTCACAGGACACTTCCTCAGAGAGAAACAGTTTTTCATTCTCTAAAACTACCATTTTTTTTGCCAGTCACCATGAACCTGCTTGCCTTAATGTTGTGGGCTAGAGATCCATCCTGCTGGGCCTGTTTTCTTAAGTGGAAACTCTTCCCCTGAAAAGCAGTTTGGATTTTACAGAGTTGGTTTTAATCTTAATAAAGTCGATGCACATTGGAATGTTTTAAGGTTTTTGGTATGGGGTCAGTACTTTTGTCCATTTATACATTCTACAAAACATGATTAACTAGGACTTTGGCTTATAGTTTCATGTCCTGATTGTCAAAGATGCTGGCCCTTAGGTGTATAGAGGCATCAGTAGCTTTTTAGATCATATTTATAATCTCAGGTTTCCATTTATAACATCCCTAGAGGTTGTGCTGCCAGGATGGTTGAAATCTGCTCACGTATTGAGTTACCTGTTGTTGATATTAATCCTGGACTTGATGTATGGGTATTTTTAAGGCACTTGTTGCTTTGAATTGGTCTTTGCTGAGCTGATAGTTAAACCAAGTCAGACGGCTTGTCTAAGTTGGTTATTAGTGAGATAGAGCATATCTTTGTTGAAAAAAAGATGCTCATTAGAGGGAAATCTCTGATGATGGCTTGCATCACTTCTGAAGCATTTTAGAGTACCAGGGATAATTCATATGACAAGATTAGATTTCTTGAATGTATATGGAGTGTAATGCTATTTGCAGACTTAGGCCATAAGTAGTAGTATTATATGTAGCTCCAAAGAAAAGTTTTAACTGCCATTAAGCCAGAACACAGCCATGCTTGATGTCTTTGATGCTACAGAAAGTTTTGGAGAGGTTGCCAAAAAGAAGGATTGTTCTTATCATGCTGTGTGATAATGACAAACCTGTTAAGGTTGATGTACTTTTGAATGAGTAGGGTGACCCTTTTTTACTCTTATGAAAGGGCTTAGTATGGTTGATGAAGTGGAAAGCTTGCAATCATGGAAAACATTGTATGTCATTGAAACCATCAGCTTGTACATTTTTTTGAATTACATGGTTATGTGTGGAGATAATGACTAGGAAAAATGCAAGTTTTTGGTCACAGAAAGTAAGCAAAATGTGTGGATGAAAAAAAATGTGGAAGGATATGAGATGGGAGCTCTCACCATTTAGACATATGTTAAAGGCATAAGTTGGAATTTATGTAATCGCCAGATAAATATAGGGATGATGAATGTAGTCATACATAAAGTGGGAAATGACATTTAGATCATTCACATGTGTTGCCTGTTATAAATTGATATTACTCAAAGATTGCTTGATATTATTTGTCTAATTCTTTGCTTCTTTTGAAAATATTGTGCTTGACTGAAAAATAATTGTAAAGTAAAGTTTTCTCTCAACTTATTAATATTTTACATGTACAGATATGAAAAAAAGATTTCAGTTGAAAAATATTATCATGTATACATATCAAAAGTTAGTAAACTCTTATACTAGGAAAGCAATTTCACAAAAGGTAAAGTTATTGTTAAGTTGATAAAGATTTATTTTAATTGTTTTTGCGTGAACTGAATTCTTTTCAGAGTAATTCACTTTATTGTACATTAGTAAGACACCACTGGATCTCAGTATTGAAAAGCTTCTCAGTAAGATCAAACCATCACCAGAAGAGTAAGTGACTCCTCCTGTTTCCTACAGGACGGAAGCAGGCCTATGAAGAACAGGCAGCACAGATGAGATCCTCGGGAGACCCTCGATCTGCGGCCCAGCGAGGCTCACAATCACACACTGCCTCTTCTGGGCTCCAGGAAGATTCAGACGAGGGTCTCTTGACCAAAATTAAACGTGCAATTTTTGGGTAGGGTTAATTTTGTTGACTAAATGATAATTTTAGAGGTTGTTGTTGTATGTAGTAGATTGGCTGACTTCAGGTCCTCATAGAAATGCTGTTGTGGACAAAAACTGCAGTGTTCTTGGGAATAAACATTTTCTTTTCTCTCTTTTGATGATTGTCTCTCTTGGCCACATTTCATACTTCATCCTCCCAAAGCTATCACACATGCTTTATATTTAGTACGGAACAATTTTTAGATTTTCAGTTTGCTTTCTGTGGTGCATTGCTTTCAAGACTTCCTTTTCCCTTATGGGCTACTTCCTCTGTGTCAGAGATGGAGGGAACAAGAAGTGGGAGACCAAATTGGAGGTGGAGGGATGAAGTGAAAAAGATTTTGAGTGACCGGGGCCTGAACATGCAGGAGGGTGAAATGCGTGCAAAGAATAGAGTGAATTGGAACAATGTGGTATACCAGGGTCGACGTGCTCTCAGTGGATTGAACCAGGGCATGTGAAGTGTCTGGGGTAAACAATGGAAAGTTTTGTGGGGCCTGGATGTGGAACAGGGAGCTGTGGTTTCGGTGCATTATACATGACAGCTAGAGACTGAGTGTGAACGAATGTGGCCTTTGTTGTCTTTTCCTAGCGCTACCTCGTGCACATGCCAGGGGAGGGGGGGTGTCATTTCATGTGAGGCAGGTTGGCGACGGGAATGAATAAAGGCAGCATGTATGAATATGTACATGTGTATATATGTATATGTCTGTGTATGTATATGTATGTGTATGTTGAAATGTATAGGTATGTATATGTGCTTTTGTGGGCATTTATGTATGTACATGTGTATGTAGGTGGGTTGGGTCATTCCTCATCTGTTTCCTTGCGCTACCTCGCTAATGCAGAAGACAGCGTGAAAGTATAATAAAAAAGAAATATAAATATATATAGGGAAGAAAGAATACTTCCCACACATTCCCCACATGTCATAGAAGGCGACTAAAGGGGACAGGTGCAGGGGACTAGAAACCCTCCCCTCCTTGTATTTTAACTTTCTTAAAAGAGAAACAGGAGAAGGAGTCATGCGGTGATTGCTCATCCTCCTCGAAGGCCCAGATTGGGGTGTCTAAATGTGTGTGGATGTAACCAAGATGATAAAAAAGGAGAGATAGGTAGTATGTTTGAGGAAAGGAACCTGGATGTTTTGGCTCTGAGTGAAATGAAGCTCAAAGGTAAAGGGGAAGAGTGGTTTGGGAATGTCTTGTGAGTAAAGTCAGGGATTGGTGAGAGGACAAGAGCAAAGGAAGGAGTAGCACTACTCCTGAATCAGGAGTTGTGGGAGTATGTGATAGTGTAAGAAAGTAAAGTCTAGATTGATATGGGTAAAACTGAAAGTTGATGGAGAGAGATGGGTGATTATTGGTGCCTATGCATCTGGTCATGAGAAGAAAGATCATGAGGGGCAAGTGTTTTGGGAGCAGCTGAGTGCGTTAGCAGCTTTGATGCCTGAGACTGGGTTATATTGATGAGTTATTTGAATGCAAAGATGAGTAATGTGGCAGTTGAAGGAATAATAGGTGTTCATGGGGTGTTCAGTGTTGTAAATGGAAATGGTGAAGAGCTTGTAGATTAAGGTGCTGAAAAAGGACTGGTGATTGGGAATACCTGGTTTAAAAAGAGAGATATACATGAGTATACATGTGTAAGTAGGAGAGATGGCCAGAGAGCATTATTGGATTACGTGTTACCTGACAGGCGCGTGAAAGAGGGATTTTTGGATGTTAATGTGCTGAGAGGGGCAACTGGAGGGATGTTTGGTCGTTATCTTGTGGAGTTGAAGGTGAAGATTTGTAGAGGTTTTCAGAAAAGAAGAGAGAATGTTGGGGTGAAGAGAGAGGTGAGAGTAAGTGAGCTTGGAAAGGAGATTTGTGTGAGGAAGTACCAGGAGAGATTGAGTGTAGAATGGAAAAAGGTGAGACCAAATGATGTAAGGGGAGTGGGGCAGGAATGGGATGTATTTAGGGAAGCAGTGATGACTTTCACAAAAGATGCCTTTGGCATGAGAAAGTTGGGAGGGGGGCAGATAAGAAAGGGTAGTGAGTGGTGGGATGAAGAAGTAAGATTGTTAGTGAAAGAGAAGAGAGAGGCATTTGGATGATTTTCGCAGGGAAATAGTGCAAAAGACTGGGAGATGAATAAAAGAAAGAGGCAGGAGGTCAACAGAAAGGTGCGAGAGGTGAAAAAGAGGGCAAATGAGAGTTAGGGTGAGAGTATCCTTAAATTTTAGGGAGAAGAAAAAGATGTTTTGGAAGGAGGTAAATAAAGTGTGTAAGACTAGAGAACAAATGGGAAGATTGGTGAAGGGGGTTAATGGGGAGGTAGTAAAATGTAGTGGTGAAGTGAGAAGGAGATCGAGTGAGTATTTTGAAGGTTTGTTGAATGCGTTTGATGACAGATTGGTAGATATAGAGTGTTTTGGTCGAGGTGGTGTGCGAAGTGAGAGGGTCAGGGAGAATGGTTTGGTAAACAGAGAAGAGGTAGTGAAAGCTTTGCGGAAGATGAAAGCCGGCAAGGCGGCGGGTTTGGATGGTATTGCAGTGGACTTTGTTAAAAAGGGGTTGACTGTGTTGTTGATTGGTTGTTGAGGGTTTTCAATGTATATGGTTCATGGTGAAGTGCCTGAGGATTGGTGGAATGCATGCATAGTGCCATTGTACAAAGCCAAAGGGGATAAAGGTGAGTGTTCAAATTACGGAGATATAAGTTTGTTGAGTATTCCTGGGAAATTATATGGGAGGGTATTGATTGAGAGGGTGAAGGCATTTACAGAGCATCAGATTGGGAAGAGCAGTGTGGTTTCAGAAGTGGTAGCGGATGTGTGGATCAGGTGTTTGCTTTGAAGAATGTATGTGAGAAATACTTAGAAAAACAGATGGATTTGTATGTAGCATTCATGGATCTGGATAAGGCATATGATAGAGTTGATAGAGATGCTTTGTGGAAGGTATTAAGAGTATATGGTGTGGGAGGTAAGTTGCTAGAAGTGAAAAGTTTTTATCAAGGATATAAGGCATGTGCACAAGTAGGGAGAGAGGAAAGTGATTGGCTCCCAGTGAATGTCGGTTTGCGGTAGGGGTGCATGATGCCTCCATGGTTGTTTGATTTGTTTATGGATGGGGTTGTTAGGGAGGTGAATGCAAGAGTTTTAGAGAGAAGGGCAAGTATGGAGTCTGTTGTGGATGAGAGGGCTTGGGAAGTGAGTCAGTTGTTGTTCGCAGATGATACAGTGCTGTTGGCTGATTCATGTGAGAAACTACAGAAGCTGGTGACTGAGTTTGGTAAAGTTTGTGAAAGAAGAAAGATGAGAGTAAATGTGAATAAGAGCAAGGTTATTAGGTACAGTAGGGTTGAAGGACAGGTCAGTTGGGAGGTAAGTTTGAATGGAGAAAAACTGGAGGAAGTGAAGTGTTTTAGATATCTGGGAGTGGATTTGGCAGTGGATGGAACCATGAAAGCGGAAGTGAGTCACAGGGTGGGGGAGGGGGCGAAAGTTCTGGGAGCGTTGAAAAATGTGGAAGGCAAGAACATTATCTCAGAAAGCAAAAATGGGTATGTTTGAAGGAATAGTGGTTCCAGCAATGTTATATGGTTGTGAGGCGTGGGCTATAGATAGGGTTGTGCAGAGGAGGGCGAATGTGTTGGAAATGAGATGTTTGAGGGCAACATGTGGTGTGAGGTGGTTTGATCGAGTAAGTAATGAAAGGGTAAGAGAGATGTGTGGTAATAAAAAGAGTGTGGTTGAGAGAGCAGAAGAGGGTGTATTGAAATGGTTTGGTCACATGGAGAGAATAAGTGAGGAAAGATTGACCAAGAGGATATATGTGTCAGAGGTGGAGGGAACGAGGAGAAGTGGGAGACCAAATTGGAGGTGGAGAGATGGAGTGAAAAAGATTTTGAGTGATTGGGGCCTGAACGTGCAGGAGGGTGAAAGGCTTGCAAGGAATAGAGTGAATTGGAACGATGTGGTATACCGGGGTCGACGTGCTGTCAGTGGATTGAACCAGGGCATGTGAAGCAGCTGGGGTAAACCATGGAAAGTTCTGTGGGTCCTGGATGTGGAAAGGGAGCTGTGGTTTTGGTGCATTATACATGACAGCTAGGGACTGAGTGTGAACGAATGTGGCTTTTGTTGTCTTTTCCTAGCGCTACCTCGTGCACTTGCGGGGGAGGGGGATGTTATTTCATGTGTGGAGAGGTGGCAATGGGAATGAATAAGGGCAGAGAGTATGAATTATGTATATGTGTATATGATATTTCTGTGTGTGCATATATATGTATACGTTGAGATGTATAAGTATGCATATGTGCGTGTGTTGACGTGTATGTACATACATGTGTATGTGGGTGGGTTCAGCTATTCTTTCGTCTGTTTCCTTGTGCTACCTTGCTAGCGCAGGAGACAGCGACAAAGTATGATAAAAAAAAATGAATACTAATATGTATATTCTTTGTCCATACTATTTTGGATTTGTTTGAAACCTTCATCAGTATTCAGATTTAATTGTTTCTTTTGGCCACTGCTTTTGATTTGTAGGGAGTATGGTCAGTTTAAGTTGCAAATGAAATTATATTATGAGTTTTCTTTATATTACCAGCTTTGTTTTGGGAAATTGTATATCATATTTATAAAGAGAAATTTTAGAAAAGAAATCTGTAAGGTATACCATCATTGGAAGTGATATAAGAGAAATCGGCTGTAATACTATAAATGGGAGGGGTTTTCATGTTGATGGTATGTATATACCAAGGGCTATTCCAGGGGTTTTGTAAGCTGTATACAGTGATCCACCTGTTGCCATGCTACTAAAAGTTGGATACCCCCAAAGTGACCTCACATTATATTTTGTATTTATTTGGCACATGACAACTAAGTTGAAAATGTAAAGTATATTATCATTTCTTTTAGAGTAGTAAATGTTTTATTATGAATATTGGTCAATTCTCTGTAAAGAAAGGAAATATGGATCAATTTGTAATTCCTCTGGGAATCTCCTGAATTTATTGACCTTTTCAGTGATTCTAGTGTTATTGATATACCTGATGGAGAATAGCTTGTTAGCTTCTGTTTTAGAATGACAGTCGTATCCTTAGGTTAAAGGTTGCAGTTGTTTGTCTGCTCCTGTTTCCTTCAACCTGCTTATGAAAGGCTGAATATGCCAGCATGTTAATCAGTCAGTTGAGGGTACCACCTTGGTTGTTCATGGAGGCCAAACTTGGTCATGCATTAGTGAAATAGCACCAAAGATAGAGCAAATCATTATCAACAGTTTCACTATAAGTGTCATTTCTTATGGGGTTTGATGATTCCATGAAGAGTTGTTTCATGATGTTAAAGCTCTTGTTGCTTTTTCCCCCCTAGAACTGATGTGAAAAGCTATTATTTAATCCAAGGAGAGCACAAGACATTCCAGAGACCTAGAAAGGATACTTGACATGGAAAGGGTTAGAAACCTGTGGCTCCTGGGAGCCTTGAAGAATGTGTGGAAGTCGAGAACATTATCTCGGAAAGCAAAAATGGGTATGTTTGAAGGAATAGTGGTTCCAACAATGTTGTATGGTTGTGAGGCATGGGCTATGGATAGAGTTGTGTGCAGGAGGGTGGATGTGCTGGAAATGAGATGTTTGAGGACAATGTGTGGTGTGAGGTGGTTTGATCGAGTAAGTAATGTAAGGGTAAGAGAGATGTGTGGAAATAAAAAGAGCGTGGTTGAGAGAGCAGAAGAGGGTGTATTGAAATGGTTTGGGCATGGAAATAAAAAGAGCGTGGTTGAGAGAGCAGAAGAGGGTGTATTGAAATGGTTTGGGCACATGGAGAGAATGAGTGAGGAAAGATTGACAAAGAGGATATATGTGTCGGAGGTGGAGGGAACGAGGAGAAGTGGGAGACCAAATTGGAGGTGGAAAGATGGAGTGAAAAAGATTTTGAGTGATTGGGGCCTGAACATGCAGGAGGGTGAAAGGCGGGCAAGGAATAGAGTGAACTGGATCGATGTGGTATACCGGGGTTGACTTGCTGTCAGTGGATTGAATCAGGGCATGTGAAGCGTTATCTCGGAAAGCAAAAATGGGTATGTTTGAAGGAATAGTGGTTCCAACAATGTTGTATGGTTGCGAGGCGTGGGCTATGGATAGAGTTGTGCGCAGGAGGGTGGATGTGCTGGAAATGAGATGTTTGAGGACAATGTGTGGTGTGAGGTGGTTTGATAGAGTAAGTAACGTAAGGGTAAGAGAGATGTTTGGAAATAAAAAGAGTGTGGTTGAGAGAGCAGAAGAGGGTGTTTTGAAATGGTTTGGGCACATGGAGAGAATGAGTGAGGAAAGATTGACCAAGAGGATATATGTGTCAGAGGTGGAGGGAACGAGGAGAAGTGGGAGACTAAATTGGAGGTGGAAAGATGGAGTGAAAAAGATTTTGTGTGATCGGGGCCTGAACATGCAGGAGGGTGAAAGGAGGGCAAGGAATAGAGTGAATTGGATCGATATGGTATACAGGGGTTGACATGCTGTCAGTGGATTGAATCAGGGCATGTGAAGCGTCTGGGGTAAAGCTGTGTAGGTATGTATATTTGCATGTGTGGACGTATGTATATACATGTGTATGGGGGTTGGTTGGGCCATTTCTTTCGTCTGTTTCCTTGCACTACCTCGCAAACGCGGGAGACAGCGGCAAAAAAAATATATATATATATATATATATATATATATATATATATACAGAGGATGTGTGGAGCAGGTGTTTGCTTTGAAGAATGTATGTGAGAAATACTTAGAAAAGCAAATGGATTTGTATGTAGCATTTATGGATCTGGAGAAGGCATATGATAGAGTTGATAGAGATGCTCTGTGGAAGGTATTAAGAATATATGGTGTGGGAGGAAAGTTGTTAGAAGCAGTGAAAAGTTTTTATCGAGGATGTAAGGCATGTGTGTGTGTAGGAAGAGAGGAAAGTGATTGGTTCTCAGTGAATGTACGTTTGCGGCAGGGGTGTGTGATGTCTCCATGGTTGTTTAATTTGTTTATGGATGGGGTTGTTAGGGAGGTAAATGCAAGAGTTTTGGAAAGAGGGGCAAGTATGAAGTCTGTTGGGGATGAGAGAGCTTGGGAAGTGAGTCAGTTGTTGTTCGCTGATGATACAGCGCTGGTGGCTGATTCATGTGAGAAACTGCAGAAGCTGGTGACTGAGTTTGGAAAAGTGTGTGGAAGAAGAAAGTTAAGAGTAAATGTGAATAAGAGCAAGGTTATTAGGTACAGTAGGGTTGAGGGTCAAGTCAATTGGGAGGTGAGTTTGAATGGAGAAAAACTGGAGGAAGTGAAGTGTTTTAGATATCTGGGAGTGGATCTGGCAGCGGATGGAACCATGGAAGCGGAAGTGGATCATAGGGTGGGGGAGGGGGCGAAAATCCTGGGGGCCTTGAAGAATGTGTGGAAGTCGAGAACATTATCTCGGAAAGCAAAAATGGGTATGTTTGAAGGAATAGTGGTTCCAACAATGTTGTATGGTTGCGAGGCGTGGGCTATGGATAGAGTTGTGCGCAGGAGGATGGATGTGCTGGAAATGAGATGTTTGAGGACAATGTGTGGTGTGAGGTGGTTTGATCGAGTGAGTAACGTAAGGGTAAGAGAGATGTATGGAAATAAAAAGAGCGTGGTTGAGAGAGCAGAAGAGGGTGTTTTGAAGTGGTTTGGGCACATGGAGAGGATGAGTGAGGAAAGATTGACCAAGAGGATATATGTGTCGGAGGTGGAGGGAACAAGGAGAAGAGGGAGACCAAATTGGAGGTGGAAAGATGGAGTGAAAAAGATTTTGTGTGATCGGGGCCTGAACATGCAGGAGGGTGAAAGGAGGGCAAGGAATAGAGTGAATTGGAGCGATGTGGTATACCAGGGTTGACGTGCTGTCAGTGTATTGAAGCAAGGCATGTGAAGCATCTGGGGTAAACCATGGAAAGCTGTGTAGGTATGTATATTTGCGTGTGTGGACGTATGTATATACGTGTATGGGGGGGGGTTGGGCCATTTCTTTCGCCTGTTTCCTTGCGCTACCTCGCAAACGCGGGAGACAGCGACAAAGTATAATAAAAAAAAAATAATATATATATATATATATATATATATATATATATATATATATATATATATATATATATATATATATATATAAACCCATACACTCCTACATACATACATATATATTTTTTTATTTATTTTTTATCATAGCGCTCTCTTCCATGTTAGTGACATAGCGAAAGGAAACAGACAAAAGAATGGCTCAAACCACCCAAATACACATGTATATACATAAACACCTGCACATGCACATATACATACCTATACATTTCAATTTCAATACATACACAGACATATATACATATGTACATATTCATACTTGCTACCTTTACCCATCCCTGTCACCACCCTGCTACACATGAAAAACAGGAAACAGACAAAGAGTGGCCCATCCACTCATATATACACGCACACACACACATATATATATATATATATACATGAAAAAAAATGAGGTTACTTAAGCAAATACACAGAAAGATGAAATGGAAAGTTGGTACCTTTGAAGGATACTTTGGATATAAAGACTCTGTCTCAGACCACCAAATTCTGTGTACTGTAAATGTAACTCATAGTAGAGAATTATCAGTAATTGTTAGAAGCCTTCTGTTGCTCCCATGTTACTTTTTTAGGGATTATGGAGGCCAGCCAATGTACTATCTAATTTTCTGTTTGTCCATTTTGTTGTTCAGGTATTGATATAATCACTTTGATGGTTATTGAATAAGTAGTTGACAAAAGTTTTATACATAGTTATTGCATATCACTTAAATGCATATAAAAGATAGAAATATATCCTCAATATTGCTCCGATTTGGATGAAATGTTTTCTGCATGTCCATTTTTGTTATCACTTTTAAGTGATAGACATTTTTATGCATATGGTGTTGAGAATCTCGTTGCATTTTACTTTTCTCAGAAACTATTTTTCGTTAGCGTTCATTTCAATTACAATGTGAAATGATAACATTTTACTGTGTATATATATATATTTTTTTTTTCTTTCAAACTATTCGTCATTTCCCGCATTAGCGAGGTAGCATTAAGAACAGAGGACTGGGCCTTGAGGGAATACCCTCACCTGGCCCAATTCTCTGCTCCTTCTTTTGGGGGGGGGGGGGGGGGGGGGGGGGGGGGAACACGAGAGGGGAAGATTTCCAGCCCCCCGCTCCCTGCCCTTTTAGTCGCCTTCTACGACACGCAGGGAATACGTGGGAATTATTCTTTCTCCCCTATCCCCAGGGATATATATATATATATATATATATATATATTTTTTTATATATATATATATATTTTTTATATATATATATATATATATATATATATATATATATATATTATATATTTATTTTTTTTTTTTTTTTTTTTTTTTTGCCGCTGTCTCCCGCGTTTGCGAGGTAGCGCAAGGAAACAGACGAAAGAAATGACCCAACCCACCCCATACACATGTATATACATACGTCCACACACGCAAATATACATACCTACACAGCTTTCCATGGTTTACCCCAGACGCTTCACATGCCTTGATTCAATCCACTGACAGCACGTCAACCCTGGTATACCACATCGCTCCAATTCACTCTATTCCTTGCCCTCCTTTCACCCTCCTGCATGTTCAGGCCCCGATCACACAAAATCTTTTTCACTCCATCTTTCCACCTCCAATTTGGTCTCCCTCTTCTCGTTCCCTCCACCTCCGACACATATATCCTCTTGGTCAATCTTTCCTCACTCATTCTCTCCATGTGACCAAACCATTTCAAAACACCCTCTTCTGCTCTCTCAACCACGCTCTTTTTATTTCCACACATCTCTCTTACCCTTACGTTACTTACTCGATCAAACCACCTCACGCCACACATTGTCCTCAAACATCTCATTTCCAGCACATCCATCCTCCTGCGCACAACTCTATCCATATATATATATATATATATATATATATATATATATATATATATATATATATTTTTTTTTTTTTTTTTTTTTTTTTTTTTTTTTTGCTGTCTCCCACGTTTGCGAGGTAGCGCAAGGAAACAGACGAAAGAAATGGCCCAACCCACCCCCATACACATGTATATACATACGTCCACACACGCAAATATACATACCTACACAGCTTTCCATGGTTTACCCCAGACGCTTCACATGCATTGATTCAATCCACTGACAGCACGTCAACCCCGGTATACCACATCGATCCAATTCACTCTATTCCTTGCCCTCCTTTCACCCTCCTGCATGTTCAGGCCCCGATCACACAAAATCTTTTTCACTCCATCTTTCCACCTCCAATTTGGTCTCCCACTTCTCCTCGTTCCCTCCACCTCCGACACATATATCCTCTTGGTCAATCTTTCCTCACTCGTTCTCTCCATGTGCCCAAACCATTTCAAAACACCCTCTTCTGCTCTCTCAACCACGCTCTTTTTATTTCCACACATCTCTCTTACCCTTACGTTACTTACTTGATCAAACCACCTCACACCACACATTGTCCTCAAACATCTCATTTCCAGCACATCCATCCTCCTGCGCACTCTATCCATAGCCCACGCCTCGCAACCATACAACATTGTTGGAACCACTATTCCTTCAAACATACCCATTTTTGCTTTCTGAGATAATGTTCTCGACTTCCACACATTCTTCAAGGCTCCCAGGATTTTCGCCCCCCCCACCCTATGATCCACTTCCGCTTCCATGGTTCCATCCGCTGCCAGATCCACTCCCAGATATCTAAAACACTTTACTTCCTCCAGTTTTTCTCCATTCAAATTTACCTCCCAATTGACTTGACCCTCAACCCTACTGTACCTAATTACCTTGCTCTTATTTACATTTACTCTTAACTTTCTTCTTTCACACACTTTACCAAACTCAGTCACCAGCTTCTGTAGTTTCTCACATGAATCAGCCACCAGTGCTGTATCATCAGCGAACAACAACTGACTCACTTCCCAAGCTCTCTCATCCCCAACAGACTTCATACTTGCCCCTCTTTCCAAAACTCTTGCATTCACCTCCCTAACAACCCCGTCCATAAACAAATTAAACAACCATGGAGACATCACACACCCCTGCCGCAAACCTACATTCACTGAGAACCAATCAGTTTCCTCTCTTCCTACACGTACACATGCCTTACATCCTCGATAAAAACTTTTCACTGCTTTTAACAACTTGCCTCCCACACCATATATTCTTAATACCTTCCACAGAGCATCTATATCAACTCTATCATATGCCTTCTCCAGATCCATAAATGCTACATACAAATCCATTTGTTTTTCTATATTGTAATTTTCCAAAAGAAGGAAGAGAGAAGGGGGCCAGGTGAGGATATTCCCTCGGAGGCCCAGTCCTCTGTTCTTAATGCTACCTTGCTAACACAGGAAATGGCGAATAGTTTGAAAGAAAGAAGATGAAAGCCGGCAAGGCAGCAGGTTTGGATGGTATTGCAGTGGAATTTATTAAAAAGGGGGTGACTGTATTATTGACTGGTTGGTAAGGTTATTTAATGTATGTATGACTCATGGTGAGGTGCCTGAGGATTGGCGGAATGCATGCATAGTGCCATTGTACAAAGGCAAAGGGGATAAGAGTGAGTGCTCAAATTACAGAGGTATAAGTTTGTTGAGTATTCCTGGTAAATTATATGGGAGGGTAATGATTGAGAGGGTGAAGGCATGTACAGAGCATCAGATTGGGGAAGAGCAGTGTGATTTCAGAAGTGGTAGAGGATGTGTGGATCAGGTGTTTGCTTTGAAGAATGTATGTGAGAAATACTTAGAAAAACAGATGGATTTGTATGTAGCATTCATGGATCTGGATAAGGCATATGATAGAGTTGATAGAGATGCTTTGTGGAAGGTATTAAGAGTATATGGTGTGGGAGGTAAGTTGCTAGAAGTGAAAAGTTTTTATCAAGGATATAAGGCATGTGCACAAGTAGGGAGAGAGGAAAGTGATTGGCTCCCAGTGAATGTCGGTTTGCGGTAGGGGTGCATGATGCCTCCATGGTTGTTTGATTTGTTTATGGATGGGGTTGTTAGGGAGGTGAATGCAAGAGTTTTAGAGAGAAGGGCAAGTATGGAGTCTGTTGTGGATGAGAGGGCTTGGGAAGTGAGTCAGTTGTTGTTCGCAGATGATACAGTGCTGTTGGCTGATTCATGTGAGAAACTACAGAAGCTGGTGACTGAGTTTGGTAAAGTTTGTGAAAGAAGAAAGATGAGAGTAAATGTGAATAAGAGCAAGGTTATTAGGTACAGTAGGGTTGAAGGACAGGTCAGTTGGGAGGTAAGTTTGAATGGAGAAAAACTGGAGGAAGTGAAGTGTTTTAGATATCTGGGAGTGGATTTGGCAGTGGATGGAACCATGAAAGCGGAAGTGAGTCACAGGGTGGGGGAGGGGGCGAAAGTTCTGGGAGCGTTGAAAAATGTGGAAGGCAAGAACATTATCTCAGAAAGCAAAAATGGGTATGTTTGAAGGAATAGTGGTTCCAGCAATGTTATATGGTTGTGAGGCGTGGGCTATAGATAGGGTTGTGCAGAGGAGGGCGAATGTGTTGGAAATGAGATGTTTGAGGGCAACATGTGGTGTGAGGTGGTTTGATCGAGTAAGTAATGAAAGGGTAAGAGAGATGTGTGGTAATAAAAAGAGTGTGGTTGAGAGAGCAGAAGAGGGTGTATTGAAATGGTTTGGTCACATGGAGAGAATAAGTGAGGAAAGATTGACCAAGAGGATATATGTGTCAGAGGTGGAGGGAACGAGGAGAAGTGGGAGACCAAATTGGAGGTGGAAAGATGGAGTGAAAAAGATTTTGAGTGATCGGGGCCTGAACGTGCAGGAGGGTGAAAGGCGTGCAAGGAATAGAGTGAATTGGAATGATGTGGTATACCGGGGTCGACGTGCTGTCAGTGGATTGAACCAGGGCATGTGAAGCAGCTGGGGTAAACCATGGAAAGTTCTGTGGGTCCTGGATGTGGAAAGGGAGCTGTGGTTTTGGTGCATTATACATGACAGCTAGGGACTGAGTGTGAACGAATGTGGCTTTTGTTGTCTTTTCCTAGCGCTACCTCGTGCACTTGCGGGGGAGGGGGATGTTATTTCATGTGTGGAGAGGTGGCAATGGGAATGAATAAGGGCAGAGAGTATGAATTATGTACATGTGTATATGATATTTCTGTGTGTGCATATATATGTATACGTTGAGATGTATAAGTATGCATATGTGCGTGTGTTGATGTGTATGTACATACATGTGTATGTGGGTGGGTTCAGCTATTCTTTCGTCTGTTTCCTTGTGCTACCTTGCTAGCGCAGGAGACAGCGACAAAGTATGATAAAAAAAAATGAATACTAATATGTATATTCTTTGTCCATACTATTTTGGATTTGTTTGAAACCTTCATCAGTATTCAGATTTAATTGTTTCTTTTGGCCACTGCTTTTGATTTGTAGGGAGTATGGTCAGTTTAAGTTGCAAATGAAATTATATTATGAGTTTTCTTTATATTACCAGCTTTGTTTTGGGAAATTGTATATCATATTTATAAAGAGAAATTTTAGAAAAGAAATCTGTAAGGTATACCATCATTGGAAGTGATATAAGAGAAATCGGCTGTAATACTATAAATGGGAGGGGTTTTCATGTTGATGGTATGTATATACCAAGGGCTATTCCAGGGGTTTTGTAAGCTGTATACAGTGATCCACCTGTTGCCATGCTACTAAAAGTTGGATACCCCCAAAGTGACCTCACATTATATTTTGTATTTATTTGGCACATGACAACTAAGTTGAAAATGTAAAGTATATTATCATTTCTTTTAGAGTAGTAAATGTTTTATTATGAATATTGGTCAATTCTCTGTAAAGAAAGGAAATATGGATCAATTTGTAATTCCTCTGGGAATCTCCTGAATTTATTGACCTTTTCAGTGATTCTAGTGTTATTGATATACCTGATGGAGAATAGCTTGTTAGCTTCTGTTTTAGAATGACAGTCGTATCCTTAGGTTAAAGGTTGCAGTTGTTTGTCTGCTCCTGTTTCCTTCAACCTGCTTATGAAAGGCTGAATATGCCAGCATGTTAATCAGTCAGTTGAGGGTACCACCTTGGTTGTTCATGGAGGCCAAACTTGGTCATGCATTAGTGAAATAGCACCAAAGATAGAGCAAATCATTATCAACAGTTTCACTATGTGTCATTTCTTATGGGGTTTGATGATTCCATGAAGAGTTGTTTCATGATGTTAAAGCTCTTGTTGCTTTTTCCCCCCTAGAACTGACGTGAAAAGCTATTATTTAATCCAAGGAGAGCACAAGACATTCCAGAGACCTAGAAAGGATACTTGACATGGAAAGGGTTAGAAACCTGTGGCTCCTGGGAGCCTTGAAGAATGTGTGGAAGTCGAGAACATTATCTCGGAAAGCAAAAATGGGTATGTTTGAAGGAATAGTGGTTCCAACAATGTTGTATGGTTGTGAGGCATGGGCTATGGATAGAGTTGTGTGCAGGAGGGTGGATGTGCTGGAAATGAGATGTTTGAGGACAATGTGTGGTGTGAGGTGGTTTGATCGAGTAAGTAATGTAAGGGTAAGAGAGATGTGTGGAAATAAAAAGAGCGTGGTTGAGAGAGCAGAAGAGGGTGTTTTGAAATGGTTTGGGCACATGGAGAGAATGAGTGAGGAAAGATTGACAAAGAGGATATATGTGTCAGAGGTGGAGGGAACGAGGAGAAGTGGGAGACCAAATTGGAGGTGGAAAGATGGAGTGAAAAAGATTTTGAGTGATCGGGGCCTGAACATGCAGGAGGGTGAAAGGCGGGCAAGGAATAGAGTGAACTGGATCGATGTGGTATACCGGGGTTGACGTGCTGTCAGTGGATTGAATCAGGGCATGTGAAGCGTTATCTCGGAAAGCAAAAATGGGTATGTTTGAAGGAATAGTGGTTCCAACAATGTTGTATGGTTGCGAGGCGTGGGCTATGGATAGAGTTGTGTGCAGGAGGGTGGATGTGCTGGAAATGAGATGTTTGAGGACAATGTGTGGTGTGAGGTGGTTTGATCGAGTAAGTAACGTAAGGGTAAGAGAGATGTTTGGAAATAAAAAGAGTGTGGTTGAGAGAGCAGAAGAGGGTGTTTTGAAATGGTTTGGGCACATGGAGAGAATGAGTGAGGAAAGATTGACCAAGAGGATATATGTGTCAGAGGTGGAGGGAACGAGGAGAAGTGGGAGACTAAATTGGAGGTGGAAAGATGGAGTGAAAAAGATTTTGTGTGATCGGGGCCTGAACATGCAGGAGGGTGAAAGGAGGGCAAGGAATAGAGTGAATTGGATCGATATGGTATACCGGGGTTGACATGCTGTCAGTGGATTGAATCAGGGCGTGTGAAGCGTCTGGGGTAAAGCTGTGTAGGTATGTATATTTGCATGTGTGGACGTATGTATATACATGTGTATGGGGGTTGGTTGGGCCATTTCTTTCGTCTGTTTCCTTGCACTACCTCGCAAACGCGGGAGACAGCGGCAAAAAAAAATATATATATATATATATATATATATATATATATATATATATATATATATATATATATATACAGAGGATGTGTGGAGCAGGTGTTTGCTTTGAAGAATGTATGTGAGAAATACTTAGAAAAGCAAATGGATTTGTATGTAGCATTTATGGATCTGGAGAAGGCATATGATAGAGTTGATAGAGATGCTCTGTGGAAGGTATTAAGAATATATGGTGTGGGAGGAAAGTTGTTAGAAGCAGTGAAAAGTTTTTATCGAGGATGTAAGGCATGTGTGCGTGTAGGAAGAGAGGAAAGTGATTGGTTCTCAAAGAATGTAGGTTTGCGGCAGGGGTGTGTGATGTCTCCATGGTTGTTTAATTTGTTTATGGATGGGGTTGTTAGGGAGGTAAATGCAAGAGTTTTGGAAAGAGGGGCAAGTATGAAGTCTGTTGGGGATGAGAGAGCTTGGGAAGTGAGTCAGTTGTTGTTCGCTGATGATACAGCGCTGGTGGCTGATTCATGTGAGAAACTGCAGAAGCTGGTGACTGAGTTTGGAAAAGTGTGTGGAAGAAGAAAGTTAAGAGTAAATGTGAATAAGAGCAAGGTTATTAGGTACAGTAGGGTTGAGGGTCAAGTCAATTGGGAGGTGAGTTTGAATGGAGAAAAACTGGAGGAAGTGAAGTGTTTTAGATATCTGGGAGTGGATCTGGCAGCGGATGGAACCATGGAAGCGGAAGTGGATCATAGGGTGGGGGAGGGGGCGAAAATCGTGGGGGCCTTGAAGAATGTGTGGAAGTCGAGAACATTATCTCAGAAAGCAAAAATGGGTATGTTTGAAGGAATAGTGGTTCCAACAATGTTGTATGGTTGCAAGGCGTGGGCTATGGATAGAGTTGTGCGCAGGAGGATGGATGTGCTGGAAATGAGATGTTTGAGGACAATGTGTGGTGTGAGGTGGTTTGATCGAGTGAGTAACGTAAGGGTAAGAGAGATGTGTGGAAATAAAAAGAGTGTGGTTGAGAGAGCAGAAGAGGGTGTTTTGAAGTGGTTTGGGCACATGGAGAGGATGAGTGAGGAAAGATTGACCAAGAGGATATATGTGTCGGAGGTGGAGGGAACAAGGAGAAGAGGGAGACCAAATTGGAGGTGGAAAGATGGAGTGAAAAAGATTTTGTGTGATCGGGGCCTGAACATGCAGGAGGGTGAAAGGAGGGCAAGGAATAGAGTGAATTGGAGCGATGTGGTATACCGGGGTTGACGTGCTGTCAGTGTATTGAAGCAAGGCATGTGAAGCGTCTGGGGTAAACCATGGAAAGCTGTGTAGGTATGTATATTTGCGTGTGTGGACGTATGTATATACGTGTATGGGGGGGGGTTGGGCCATTTCTTTCGTCTGTTTCCTTGCGCTACCTCGCAAACGCGGGAGACAGCGACAAAGTATAATAAAAAAAAAATAATATATATATATATATATATATATATATATATATATATATATATATATATATATATATATATATATATATAAACCCATACACTCCTACATACATACATATATATTTTTTTATTTATTTTTTATCATACTTAGCGCTCTCTTCCATGTTAGTGACGTAGCGAAAGGAAACAGACAAAAGAATGGCTCAAACCACCCAAATACACATGTATATACATAAACACCTGCACATGCACATATACATACCTATACATTTCAATTTCAATACATACACAGACATATATACACATGTACATATTCATACTTGCTACCTTTACCCATCCCTGTCACCACCCTGCTACACATGAAAAACAGGAAACAGACAAAGAGTGGCCCATCCACTCATATATACACGCACACACACACATATATATATATATACATGAAAAAAAATGAGGTTACTTAAGCAAATACACAGAAAGATGAAATGGAAAGTTGGTACCTTTGAAGGATACTTTGGATATAAAGACTCTGTCTCAGACCACTAAATTCTGTGTACTGTAAATGTAACTCATAGTAGAGAATTATCAGTAATTGTTAGAAGCCTTCTGTTGCTCCCATGTTACTTTTTTAGGGATTATGGAGGCCAGCCAATGTACTATCTAATTTTCTGTTTGTCCATTTTGTTGTTCAGGTATTGATATAATCACTTTGATGGTTATTGAATAAGTAGTTGACAAAAGTTTTATACATAGTTATTGCATATCACTTAAATGCATATAAAAGATAGAAATATATCCTCAATATTGCTCCGATTTGGATGAAATGTTTTCTGCATGTCCATTTTTGTTATCACTTTTAAGTGATAGACATTTTTATGCATATGGTGTTGAGAATCTCGTTGCATTTTACTTTTCTCAGAAACTATTTTTCGTTAGCGTTCATTTCAATTACAATGTGAAATGATAACATTTTACTGTGTATATATATATATATATATTTTTTTTTTTTTTTTTTTTTTGCCGCTGTCTCCCGCGTTTGCGAGGTAGCGCAAGGAAACAGACGAAAGAAATGGCCCAACCCACCCCCATACACATGTATATACATACGTCCACACACGCAAATATACATACCTACACAGCTTTCCATGGTTTACCCCAGACGCTTCACATGCCTTGATTCAATCCACTGACAGCACGTCAACCCTGGTACACCACATCGCTCCAATTCACTCTATTCCTTGCCCTCCTTTCACCCTCCTGCATGTTCAGGCCCCAATCACACAAAATCTTTTTCACTCCATCTTTCCACCTCCAATTTGGTCTCCCACTTCTCCTCGTTCCCTCCACCTCCGACACATATATCCTCTTGGTCAATCTTTCCTCACTCGTTCTCTCCTTGTGCCCAAACCATTTCAAAACACCCTCTTCTGCTCTCTCAACCACGCTCTTTTTATTTCCACACATCTCTCTTACCCTTACGTTACTTACTTGATCAAACCACCTCACACCACACATTGTCCTCAAACATCTCATTTCCAGCACATCCATCCTCCTGCGCACAACTCTATCCATAGCCCACGCCTCGCAACCATACAACATTGTTGGAACCACTATTCCTTCAAACATACCCATTTTTGCTTTCTGAGATAATGTTCTCGACTTCCACACATTCTTCAAGGCTCCCAGGATTTTCGCCCCCCCCCACCCTATGATTCACTTCCGCTTCCATGGTTCCATCCGCTGCCAGATCCACTCCCAGATATCTAAAACACTTTACTTCCTCCAGTTTTTCTCCATTCAAATTTACCTCCCAATTGACTTGACCCTCAACCCTACTGTACCTAATTACCTTGCTCTTATTTACATTTACTCTTAACTTTCTTCTTTCACACACTTTACCAAACTCAGTCACCAGCTTCTGTAGTTTCTCACATGAATCAGCCACCAGCGCTGTATCATCAGCGAACAACAACTGACTCACTTCCCAAGCTCTCTCATCCACAACAGACTTCATACTTGCCCCTCTTTCCAAAACTCTTGCATTCACCTCCCTAACAACCCCGTCCATAAACAAATTAAACAACCATGGAGACATCACACACCCCTGCCGCAAACCTACATTCACTGAGAACCAATCACTTTCCTCTCTTCCTACACGTACACATGCCTTACATCCTCGATAAAAACTTTTCACTGCTTCTAACAACTTGCCTCCCACACCATATATTCTTAATACCTTCCGCAGAGCATCTATATCAACTTTATCATATGCCTTCTCCAGATCCATAAATGCTACATACAAATCCATTTGTTTTTCTATATTGTAATTTTCCAAAAGAAGGAAGAGAGAAGGGGGCCAGGTGAGGATATTCCCTTGGAGGCCCAGTCCTCTGTTCTTAATGCTACCTTGCTAACACAGGAAATGGCGAATAGTTTGAAAGAAAAGAAGATGAAAGCCGGCAAGGCAGCAGGTTTGGATGGTATTGCAGTGGAATTTATTAAAAAAGGGGGTGACTGTATTATTGACTGGTTGGTAAGGTTATTTAATGTATGTATGACTCATGGTGAGGTGCCTGAGGATTGGCGGAATGCATGCATAGTGCCATTGTACAAAGGCAAAGGGGATAAGAGTGAGTGCTCAAATTACAGAGGTATAAGTTTGTTGAGTATTCCTGGTAAATTATATGGGAGGGTAATGATTGAGAGGGTGAAGGCATGTACAGAGCATCAGATTGGGGAAGAGCAGTGTGATTTCAGAAGTGGTAGAGGATGTGTGGATCAGGTGTTTGCTTTGAAGAACGTATGTGAGAAATACTTAGAAAAGCAAATGGATTTGTATGTAGCATTTATGGATCTGGAGAAGGCATATGATAGAGTTGATAGAGATGCTCTGTGGAAGGTATTAAGAATATATGGTGTGGGAGGCAAGGTGTTAGAAGCATTGAGAAGTTTTTATATAGGATGTAAGGCATGTGTACGTGTAGGAAGAGAGGAAACTGATTGGTTCTCAGTGAATGTAGGTTTGCAGCAGGGGTGTGTGATGCCTCCATGGTTGTTTAATTTGTTTATGGATGAGGTTGTTAGGGAGGTGAATGCAAGAGTTTTGGAAAGGGGCAAGTATGAAGTCTGTTGGGGATGAGAGAGCTTGGGAAGTGAGTCAGTTGTTGTTCGCTGATGATACAGCGCTGGTGGCTGATTCATGTGAGAAACTGCAGAAGCTGGTGACTGAGTTTGGTAAAGTGTGTGAAAGAAGAAAGTTAAGAGTAAATGTGAATAAGAGCAAGGTTATTAGGTACAGTAGGGTTGAGGGTCAAGTCAATTGGGAGGTAAGTTTGAATGGAGAAAAACTGGAGGAAGTAAAGTGTTTTAGATATCTGGGAGTGGATCTGGCAGCGGATGGAACCATGGAAGCGGAAGTGGATCATAGGGTGGGGGAGGGGGCGAAAATTCTGGGAGCCTTGAAGAATGTGTGGAAGTCGAGAACATTATCTCGGAAAGCAAAAATGGGTATGTGTGAAGGAATAGTGGTTCCAACAATGTTGTATGGTTGCGAGGCGTGGGCTATGGATAGAGTTGTGCGCAGGAGGATGGATGTGCTGGAAATGAGATGTTTGAGGACAATGTGTGGTGTGAGGTGGTTTGATCGAGTAAGTAACGTAAGGGTAAGAGAGATGTGTGGAAATAAAAAGAGCGTGGTTGAGAGAGCAGAAGAGGGTGTTTTGAAATGGTTTGGGCACATGGAGAGAATGAGTGAGGAAAGATTGACCAAGAGGATATATGTGTCGGAGGTGGAGGGAACGAGGAGAAGTGGGAGACCAAATTGGAGGTGGAAAGATGGAGTGAAAAAGATTTTGTGTGATCGGGGCCTGAACATGCAGGAGGGTGAAAGGAGGGCAAGGAATAGAGTGAATTGGAGCGATGTGGTATACCGGGGTTGACGTGCTGTCAGTGGATTGAATCAGGGCATGTGAAGCGTCTGGGGTAAACCATGGAAAACTGTGTAGGTATGTATATTTGCGTGTGTGGACGTCTGTATATACATGTGTATGGGGGTGGGTTGGGCCATTTCTTTCGTCTGTTTCCTTGCGCTACCTCGCAAACGCGGGAGACAGCGACAAAGTATAATATAAAAAAAAATAATTATACTTAGTTGCTGTCTCCCACATTAGCGAGGTAGCACAAGGAAACAGATGAAAGAATGGCCCAACCCACCCACATACATGCACATGTGCATACCTATACATTTCTTTTTTTTTTTCATACTATCCGCCATTTCCCGCGACAGCGAGGTAGCGTTAAGAACAGAGGACTGGGCCTTTGAGGAAATATCCTCACCTGGCCCTCTTCTCTGTTCCTTCTTTTGGAAAATTAAAAAAAGAAAAAAAAAAAACGAGAGGGGAGGATTTCCAGCCCCCCGCTCCCTTCCCTTTTAGTCGCCTTCTACGACACGCAGGGAATACGTGGGAAGTATTCTTTCTCCCCTATCTTTGTATACATACATATACATACATACATATACATACATATACATACACAGACATATACATATATACACATATATAAGTAAGTAATGAAAGGGTAAGAGAGATGTGTGGTAATAAAAAGAGTGTGGTTGAGAGAGCAGAAGAGGGTGATTTGAAATGGTATGGTCACATGGAGAGAATGAGTGAGGAAAGATTGACAAAGAGGATGTATGTGTCAGAGGTGGAGGGAGCACGGAGAAGTGGGAGACCAAATTGGAGGTGGAAAGATGGAGTGAAGAAGATTTTGAGTGATCGGGGCGTGAACATGCAGGAGGGTGAAAGGCGTGCAAGGAACAGAGTGAATTGGATTGATGTGGTATACCAGGGTGGGTGTGCTGTCAGTTGAGTGAACCAGGGCATGTGAAGCGTCTGGGGTAAACCATGGAAAGTTCTGTGGGGATGTTCTGGATGTGGAAAGGGAGCTGTGGTTTTGGTGCATTATACATGACAGCTAGAGACTGAGTGTGAACGAATGTGGCCTTTATTGTCTTTTCCTAGCGCTACCTCGTGCACATGCGGGGGTAGGGGGTTGTTATTTCATGTGTGGTTTGGTGGCGATGGGAATTAATAAAGGCAGACAGTATGAATTATGTACATGTGTATATATGTATATGTCTGTGTGTGTATATATATGTATACGTTGAGATGTATAGGTATGTATATGTGGACTTGTATGTATATACATGTGTATGTGGGTGGGTTGGACCATTCTTTCGTCTGTTTCCTTGTGCTACCTCGCTAATGCGGGAGACAGCGACAAATTTTCCAAAAGAAGGAACAGAGAAGGGGGCTAGGTGAGGGTATTCCCTCAAAGGCCCAGTCCTCTGTTCTTAACGCTACCTCGCTATCGCGGGAAATGGCGAATAGTATGAAAAAATATATATATATATAATGTATGTATACTCCATAGATACAAGCCTCCTTCTTTCTCACAGGTAAACATATTGCAGTTGAGGAGAGTGAGATATTGGGACAAATCCGAAACATACTTCACGGAAATGTTGAGGATGTAATTGCTCGAAAAGTTGCTGATGATGTTGAGGATGCCGCACAGGACACAAGGCAAACAGATACACGAAAAATGAAGAAAAAAGGGAACAGAGTATGAAGTGAGAAATGATGCCACTGTAAAGGGGGATTAACAGAATATTATTAACAGCTTGTCAGGAAGTTACAGAACAATAATCATAAGGAGAGACAGATATCATGCTCTAGATATGGCATATTCACTAGGGATGATGCCTGTAGTCATCTTATCAGTTAATTTTTACCTGAATATGATGGATGCTTTATGTTGAGCATGTACTTTGATGGTGTTTCATCGTAAGACTAAGCAACCTCTTATTACAAGTGCATATGTTCTAATAATTTCTCACAGTAAATATGTCCTCCAGAAAAGTATGTTTAGACTTTGCTTGGCTGTGAGTACTTTGAAGAGAAACTCTAGGTTTTGAGAGTAGCTATCTGTTTATAAATTGACACTTATCTCTTGAAAATTAAAGTTTAGTACAAGATTCAATGACAGGTGAGTTTTTTTTATCCATACTGAAGATACAACTCAGCA
This sequence comes from Panulirus ornatus, assembly GCF_036320965.1. Taxonomy (NCBI): domain Eukaryota; kingdom Metazoa; phylum Arthropoda; class Malacostraca; order Decapoda; family Palinuridae; genus Panulirus; species Panulirus ornatus. The sequence goes on from NC_092278.1 coordinate 24,538,989, forward strand.
GGCCATGATGTCACGGGGAATTATTTTGAGATCAAACTTGTAAAACAAAATGAATACACTGAAGCCCCTATTGCCTTTAAAGAATAAGGGTTATGGAGATTATTGCTCTGGTATTACAGTGTTATACATGGATTTTTCTGGGATATGACTACACTACATAAAGAAATCTGAGTATATTCCTGTGATGTGTGAGCTTATCTTTTCAAGGGTGAAAGTGGTAAAGTGTACTTCAGAAGAGTTATACAGTTACACCATTCTCCATATCTTCAATTATAACTTCAATTGTTTATGGCACCATGAAATTCGTATTTTGTTTGTAACACATTTATTTTAGATTAAGGCTTAAACTCTAACTTGTGTAAAGCAAATGTCTTAATATTGTTTTTAGAAAAATTACCAATTATGAAACAGTCATTCATAATTTTATTTGGTTCCTTAGATTATTAAACAAATGAAATATTTTTATATGGTCTTCCTATTAAGAAATACATTGTAAACTTGTACAAGGTATATGTGCTTCAAATATTTTATATCAAGCTTTCTTTCTGTGTTTTGGTCATATTGTTGGGTTACAAAATATATGCCTGACTTTTGAATGTTAAACTGTTTGGTATGTTTGTTTCAGAAACCATAGAATTATCTGGAAATGGGCAAGTTCTTCATAAACATATCTTTAAAAGTGGGGTTTCTTGATATGAGAAAGCCCACGGAGCAACAGTCTGTGATACTTATAGATTACAGATGGCTTTATAGTCATTGCTAACGTTGACATCTATAAATGAGCATGATTATGGAATAGAAATTAACTTCACTGGGGTCTATGTGTCTGTCTTCTCTTTATGGTTATTAATTTCATGTCTTTTTCTGTGGTATTCACCCTTCTGTTCTTTATCATGCAGTGTAAACCTGTTTTTGTAATTCCCTGGTATTACTATCTGCTTCTTGCAGTGTAAGAAGATTGATTATTAAGAAAAAGAACATCTCTAATGATGAATGCCAGGAACAGCTTACTTGTGTCTTGGTGGACATCTAATTGTTGTCAAGGCAATATTTTCCTGTTATTTATGGTTCAAACTGCATGTGCAGTTATATAGGATTCCAGTGCATTGTACATACAGGTATGGTCTTAAAATTTACCTTGTAATAGCAGTTTTATTTGTTTTTTCCTTTTGTAATGTAACGGTAAACAACTGAAGTTGTGAAAGTAATGGAGCAAGTCCATTTTTTCTTGAAGGGGAAAAGGTATAGGGCTGAACTTATGGAGAACCATTGTGAAATTGGCTAGCTAAGACAACCCCTCCTCATCAGTAGATGCACTTCACAGGTTATTCCTGGCACAATGATTGATTGTTCAAATTAGTTTGACATAGGTTTGAAGAACCACCAATATTTTAATGAGAAAAACACTGGATACCCAGAGATTATGATGTAATTATTAATACAGGCAGCTAATTTACAAATTAATATACAAATTTTGATGAATGCAAATTGAATAAAATTCTGATGAATTAGTGAATATAAAATTATAAATAGAAATGTATGTAGCATTTATGGATCTGGAGAATGCATATGATAGAGTTGATAGAGATGTTCTGTGGAAGGTATTAAGAGCATATGGTGTGGGAGATAAGTTGCTAGAAGCAGTGAAAAGTTTTTATCAAGGATGTAAGGCATGTGTACGAGTAGGAAGAGAGGAAAGTGATTGGTTCTCAGTGAATGTCGGTTTGCAGCCAGGGTGCCTGATGTCTCCATGGTTGTTTGATTTGTTTATGGATGGGGTTGTTAGGGCGGTGAATGCAAAAGTTTTGGGGAGAGGGGCAAGTATGCAGTCTGTTGTGGATGAGAGGGCTTGGGAAGTGAGTCAGTTGTTGTTCACTGATAATGCAGTGCTGGTGGCTGATTCGGGTGAGAAACTGCAGTGACTGAGTTTGGTAAAGTATGTGAAAGAAGAAAGCTGAGAGTAAATGTGAATAAGAGCAAGGTTATTAGGTTCAGTAGGGTTGAGGGACAAGTCAACTGGGAGGTAAGTTTGAATGGAGAAAAACGGGAGGAGGTGAAGTGATTTAGATGTCTGAGAGTGAATTTAGCAGCGGATGGAACCATGGAAGTGGAAGTGAGTCACAGGGTGGGGAGGGGGCGAAGGTTCTGGGAGCGTTGAAGAATGTGTGGAAGGCGAGAATGTTATCTCAGAGAGCAAAAATGGGTATGTTTGAAGTGAATAATGGTTCCAACAAATTTGTATGGTTGCAAGTCATGGGCTATAGATAGGGTTGTGCAGAGGAGGGTGGATGTGTTGGTAATGAGATGTTTGAGGACAATATGTGGTGTGAGGTGATTTGATCAAGTGAGTAATCAAAGGGTAAGAGAGATGTGTGGTAATGAAAAGAGTGTGGTTGAGAGAGCAGAAGAGGGTTTACTGACATGGTTTGGTCACATGGAAAGAATGAGTGAGGAAAGATTGACAAAGACGATATATGTGTCAGAGGTGGAGGGAATGATGAGAAGTTGGAGACCAAATTGGAGGTGGAAAGATGGAGTGAAAAAGATTTTGAGCGATCGGGGCCTGAACATACAGGAGGGTGAAAGGCGTGCAAGGAATAGAGTGAATTGGAACGATGTGGTATACTGGGGTCGACTTGCTATCATTGGATTGAACCAGGGCATGTGAAGCATTTGGGGTAAAGCATGGAAAGTTTTGTGGGGCCTGGATGTGGAAAGGGAACTGTGGTTTTGGTGCATTACACATGACAACTAGAGACTGTGAACAAATGTGACTTTTGTTGTCCTTTCCTAGCACTACCTAATGTGCACGGCAGGGGGAAGGGGATGACATTTCATGTGTGGCGGGGTAGCAATGGGAATGGATGAAGGCAGCAAGTATGAGTGTGTACATTTGTATATATGTAGATGTCTGTGTATGTATATGTAGGTATATGTTGAAATGTATAGGTATGTATTAGTGCATGTGTGGTCATTTATGTATATATATGTGTATGTGGGTGGGTTGGGCAATTCTTTCGTCTGTTACCTTGCACTGCCTCACTGACATATGAGACAGTGACAAAGTATAATAAAAAAAAGTAGAATTGCAGTATTTGCAGGGGCTCCCACCTAATGTTCCCACTCACTACTACCTAATACTTCTGCCTAATTAATGTTCCTACCTCTACCTAATGCTCCTGCCTGAATTTTCTATCTACCTATCTGTCTATATTTCTGATGTCTGTTCCAACTGGAACTCCCTCAGCAGTCTCCAAAACTAAAGAACTCCAGTGCCACTTCTTAGCCTTTAGTGTCTCACCCTTAACAGGCTATTAGCAGAGGGCAGATTTGCCGAAATGCATGGCTAGCACATACTGCTCACCAGTGGAATATCTAGTTATGAAGAGTAAGCTTCATGAGTTAAGTTTTGTCAGGTGTTTTATATGGCAAGGAGGGATTGGATGTTTGTGGGTGAAATGCCAGTAGCCTACGTGTGGGAGAGGTAGAAAAAAAACAGATACCTGGGTCAGAGGAGTACAACTTGACAACCACCGAAGTGTTGGCTCACTGTGCAGCCTCACTGAACCTCCCGATGTCGAGGTGGGTAATACCAGTAATATACCTCCCTGATCATTGGCTGCCCACCAACTAGTTCCTCCTAAAATTTAAGCTATCTGTCTGTTGAAAATTAAGAATTTTTTATACATTTACAAGAGATAAATAACATACTTTTCAGCCCTTTATCAGGCAAAAGCTACCTCAGTATCTGAAGGAATGATTAGGCACTAATCACTGCTACGGTCATAACTATAATACTGCTGAAGTAAACCAAAGTTAAGTGATAATCTAATCTAAAATAGACTAACTAGAGCAATACAACACCAGTAAGCCTTAAATGCAGTTCAGTAAAGGAAAAAAAAAAAAAAGCGTGGCCACCCCTTGATGTTCCCGGAGGGAATGGGCATCAGAGAGAGAGAGATAAATAGATAAGATTCAACATTCACAGGAATGATTATAAATTAATGACTGTGATTCATTTTAGGAATTAACTAATGATTAACATAGTTAAATACAATAATACAGTATCACAATAGCATGGTTTGACATTGCTCCTTCGATTTATTATTCACAGCCTTTTTATGACAGAAATAGCATTTTTAGATGAGACAGGCCTTGAATGCAAAAGAAAGAATGTGAATGAGTTGGAAAAGAAATGCATGGGGACTATATGTGGTGTTAAGCAAGCAGATTGTGTAAGAATGAAGTGTACTTATGAGATTTTGTCATTGGGCAGGGTTAGCACTAAGCACATATTGCATGCTTTATAATCACTTTTCTGAATCCTGGGTTCTTCAGAACTTTTTACCATTTATGTAGGTTTTCACCATGCAAAGCTTTTTATTTTCCATGGTAGTACAGGGATATTGGTAACATCTTTCTTGTTAGGCATTTGCTTATTTTTATATTTTTCGATACTGGTAAATTCCAAAGTATAATTGCAAATGTTATTACTTAATTTTTCCTTGCCGAGACACTTTTTGTCTGAGTACTTTGCTTTTCATGCTTTCAGTTTCTCCTCTTCTTTCTCAGCATAGAGTTTGAGAGTGATAGAGCAGCCTTACTGAGGGAACCAACTAGGGTGTAATGATATGGTTGGGATGCATGAAGAGGATGAACAAAGAAGACAGATTTAAGATATATGTGTAAGAAGGGGAAGGACCAAGGGGTAGAGCAGAGACCGAGATGATGGTAGTGAAGAGACCTTGGGCTATATTAAACATTAAAGAATGAGTAGCGTGCACTGGATGGAATGAATGTTATCGTTGTGGGATATGGGTTTAAATGATTTCACTGGATTGAACTTGGGCATATAAAGCAGTTTGGGTAAACCATGGAGAGTTTTTGAGCTTAGATGTGGATAATAGGCTAGTTTTTGGGCTTAGATGTGGATATTAGGCTTGGGTTTTAGTGCACTACACAGAAAAGGTAAAGAATGAATGTTTCTCACTTGAGTTATTGTTCAGTTAGTCCTCATACTACCTCACTAAAGTGAGAATGGCAGTCACCACACCCAATCCACCACCATCCTCTTCAGAGAACAAAGTGGTTGGTTTGAAAACCTTATGGAGGTCCAACTTAATTGGATGGTCTTGGTTTGAACAGTGTGCATACACCTAAATATCTACCAACAAATCTGCTTTCCTGACCTTTTCCAAACACTTGCTTGTAAAGCTGTTTCATTTGCCATCATGAATTTTTTCTATTATTTCTGAATTGTGTGCATGACCATAACATGTCTGAAGAGCCAGTTAGAACATTCGATTTGATTATCCTCTTCAGTATTAGTAAATCCTGTGGCTTTATCTTATCTGTTACTTTCCTTTATCAGAGAAGTTCGTGGGAGATAGTGACGATTTTATTTTTTTACATCTTGTTCTTGGAGGAAAGCATGCTGAAACTGTCAACTACCATCTGTGGTAGAGCAGGACTGGAGTTAATCACTCTTACAGTAAAGATGTTCCTTCCCCTGTTTCTTTGTCTTCAGTAAGTTTGAACTGATACCCTTTTGTTCAATATTTGAATAGATTTGTCCGAGCCCCTTTCAAATATCCCGCTGGTATGTGCACCTGTGCGTTGGGTTATGTGACTGCAAAGGACCCTTCGTCTAAATGTGTGAACGCCTGACTAAATGCCCCTCTGTAAGAACGACGATTGATCTAAATGACCCTGTGTATTCGGCTGTCGATAAGAACGACTCTGAACGCCTAGACGACCTTATGTGTAACCGTCTGTCCATTCGAACGACAGTAAGTGAAGGAACACTGTCTGAACGCCAGTTGGGCCTGTTACTCTAAGAGCCTCACAGGAAGGGTAGAGGGAGATTAAGAAACGGTCTGGAGAGGGTGACATTACGGCTGTGTGTGTGTTTTGAAGGGAGCATGGGCTGAGGACCACACAAGAGGGGCTGAGGTCGAAAGTGAGAGATTGAAGCTTGTGGGAGATTGATGGCGAAGGAAGATTCCAGGCAGATAGGGAGAGTTAAGTGATAAATCAGGTCGAAAGGGAGGGATTCCGACGTGGCTATCCGTCTAGGCCCCTGGGGAGGGGAGCGGGAGGCTGTCATCTGACCCGTCACGTGATGGTCAGTGGTGGAGCTACCCTCCCCCTCCAATGGCAGGACTTTGGATGAGGCAGACGTGCAAGACGAACGCACGCATAACTCGTGTAAGATTATCTAGCGTATAGGATAACATCCCTTTTCTTCCATTGTTGAAGAGGAATCCTTAAGCAGTGTCAGACAGGAGGCACATCCTGCGGTAATCAGGTGGGAGTACTGGCAATAGCAAATTTATGTTGTTAAATCATTTGAGTTGCAAATAAAATAAGAGTGTGAGGTGCCCGTTATTCAATCCGGAAAACACATGAAACTTAACCCCTTCTAGCATTAGAACTCCTTGAGTACAATGGTTTAACTCCTTATATAAGGTACGACAACTTTGACAACCCTTTGAGTACGGCGAAGAGTTAACCCTGTGAGTACAATGATTTAACATTTTCAATACAACGACATAACCCCCAAGTACGATGACTTACGTGCTCAAGTTACCCAAGAGGTCTAAGGGATCAGCGTCTTTCATAAGAGTCGACTTGGGGAATGAACTGCCTCAAAGACTAATTTCCTAACAATTAATTCATTAAAGATAGAATAAGAGAAATAGTGATTGGCATTTTTAGGGTTAGAGCGTTAGTTATGATGTAAGAGGGGTCGTGTTTAGGAGAAGGGTGTGTGGTGGGAGAGGTCGTGTGTCATGATCTAAGGGTAGGAAGACCACAAAGTGAGGCAGCAGAAACATAAGACGGCCAAGTCACGTGTCAGGCTTCCAGGCATGGCAGTGGGTGGTTGCGGTGGTGGGTGTATTGCCACTGGCTAGGTGTGAGGATACTGGTTGGGTGTGGTGGTGCTGGTTGGGTTCAGAGGTAATTACTAGGTCTGGTGGTACTTGTGTGGTGTGGTGGTACTTGGTAGGTGTGAAGTACTGGCTGGGTGTGGTGGTACTTGGTAGGTGTGAGGTACTGGCTGGGTGTTGTGGTACTGGCTGGGTAAAAGGATGTCGGCGGTATTGGTCTTATATGTAAAGTTCGTGAATATCTGATACTCAGAAAATTTACTTATCCTTAATGAACCTTATTTTACTGAGTAAGCATTAAGTAAGACTTGCTGTATAAAGGTTAATAAATCAGTTGTTTCTATAATATTATGTCAACTCAATGCTAACATTGCCAGCGTTATATAAGTTGATCTTAAAAATTAACATTTTGATACAAGCGTCTTCCTTTTGTTCCCAGTTTTTACTTTTAATAGATGACGACACGCGGCTCCCTTTCCTTATATCTTTTCATTCGATAAACGTGATCGGTCGGCTCTCTGCCCATATTGATGCAAGTGTTCTAAAGTTGCACATGACAATGGCTTGACTTACTGTTAGGCCGTGTTGATGATGCTAGGGCACGCGTACGTTTGGTTAGGTTAGGTTGCTTTACTTAATGTACTGAAAAAATTGTGTATGTCAAGCTAGATCACAGTTGTAAATTTATGAATTATCCATGAAAGAGGTGACTGGTCAGAAAAGTCAGATGTTTAGAGTAGCATCCTAGTCATAGAGGGAGAAAGTTTACGCAACCCATGGAAAACCCCGACTAAACCTCCTCGCTCCGCGTTAAGACGAGTCAGTTTACCTCTGACCGTCGTGGTGTACGAACCTTGCTGCATCCGTCAACTTGATCGCCGTAGAACTTGTGTTCCTGGGAATAAATTTACTTTGCGTGTTGTCATCACAAACTATTCATTGGTTCCTGGTGAAGGCGTTCGAGACGAGAGTTAAGATGATCGATCAGAATCGAAACCAAGGTCGGAAAGTTATTGTTATCGGAGCTGGGCTGGTGAGTGTCTGATTTTGTATTGACTTCTTGTGTGCTTTTGTTTTTATTTTACTAAGAATTCTACTCTCATGTTCCCTCATTTCTTAATCTTGTGGTTATGTACCATGTATTTTTTTTTTTTTACTTCAAAGTTTGAATGACAACTCCTTGAATAGCTTGTGAAAATTGTATATCGTCTTCATCAAGAAATTATTACAGTGTATCTGATAGAGATTTGTTGTACACAAACAAATAATGACTGAGGATGTGATTAATGCCGACAGCACACATAAATTTATGTGGCTGTTAAAGGGATGGAGCCCCGCGAGCTTAAAATTCCCTCATTGTACAGTACAAATAATTAGCAGACATCTGGTGTAAGTGCACTGCCCGCCTTGGATCAAACATACCTGGGTTCTAATCCTGCTCGCGGCAGCCGGTCCACAGTGCACTCAACTGTTCATCTTCCTCTAGGGGCAAAAAGTTAGTGTGTGTGTGTGTGTGTGTGTGTGTGTGTGTGTGTGGAAATATACATAGAAGTAAAGACCACATATTCAAGATTGAAAGACAAATAGTCACACACACACACACACACACACACACACACACACAATTTGCCGATCTTGAAAGAGAGTAGAGTGGGGAATGACGTGATCACAACTTTTCAAGTTTTTAAAACATCATTTACGAAGACAGTGAACAGCTCTTGGAGAGAGATACGGATAAAGCAATCAAATGGCATAGCATGAAATTAAGCATGAAACATGTTAGAAAATATGGATGTAAAGAAGTAATTTATGATAAACGAGTGGAATGTGAATGGGAGAATGACTGGGGGCATTAGTTACTGCAGAGAGCATACATAAATTCAAGTTGTAAGATGGTAGCGAATATTCGATAGATGGGGTTCCACGAGTGTCAAATGAAACCTCTGTTTTTATATACCGAAGGTAATTACTAAGAAACTATGCAAGAGACATGTTACAAGATGCAAAGAAGTGCTTTTGTAATAGGGTAATGGATGAATGGCATAAACTGAGTGAAGAATATTTCCTCCCCTTACAATAAAAATACTGCATTACACATGACAGCTAGAGATTGAGTGTGAGCGAATGTGGCCTTTTTTGTCTATTCTTGGCGCTACCTCTTTTTTTTTTTGGGGGGGGGGGGAGGGCTGTTTCTATTGTGGCGGGGTAGCGACGAAATGGATGAAGACAGTATGAATATATATACGTGTATATATGTATGTGTCTGTATGTATATGTATGTTTACGTTGACATTTGTATATTTATGTATATGGGCGTTCATGTATATGTATATATATATATATATATATATATATATATATATATATATATATATATATATATATATATATTCTTTTCTTTCAAACTATTCGCCATTTCCCGCATTAGCGAGGTAGCGTTAAGAACAGAGGACTGGGCCTTTGAGGGAATATACTCACCTGGCCCCCTTCTCTGTCCCTTCTTTTGGAAAAAAAAATTGCATATATATATATATATATATATATATATATATATATATATATATATATATATATATATATATATTTGCTTTGTCGCTGTCTCTCGCGTTTGCGAGGTAGCGCAAGGAAACAGACGAAAGAAATGGCCCAACCCCCCCCCCATACACATGTATATACATACGTCCACACACGCAAATATACATACCTACACAGCTTTCCATGGTTTACCCCAGACGCTTCACATGCCTTGATTCAATCCACTGACAGCACGTCAACCCCGGTATACCACATCGCTCCAATTCACTCTATTCCTTGCCCTCCTTTCACCCTCCTGCATGTTCAGGCCCCGATCACACAAAATCTTTTTCACTCCATCTTTCCACCTCCAATTTGGTCTCCCACTTCTCCTCGTTCCCTCCACCTCCGACACATATATCCTCTTGGTCAATCTTTCCTCACTCATTCTCTCCATGTGCCCAAACCATTTCAAAACACCCTCTTCTGCTCTCTCAACCACGCTCTTTTTATTTCCACACATCTCTCTTACCCTTACGTTACTTACTCGATCAAACCACCTCACACCTCAAACATCTCATTTCCAGCACATCCAGCCTCCTGCGCACAACTCTATCCATAGCCCACGCCTCGCAACCATACAACATTGTTGGAACCACTGTTTCTTCAAACATACCCATTTTTGCTTTCCGAGATAATGTTCTCGACTTCCACACATTCTTCAAGGCTCCCAGAATTTTCGCCACCTCCCCCACCCTATGATCCACTTCCGCTTCCATGGTTCCATCCGCTGCCAGATCCACTCCCAGATATCTAAAACACTTCACTTCCTCCAGTTTTTCTCCATTCAAACTCACCTCCCAATTGACTACTGTACCTAATAACCTTGCTCTTATTCACATTTACTCTTAACTTTCTTCTTCCACACACTTTACCAAACTCAGTCACCAGCTTCTGCAGTTTCTCACATGAATCAGCCACCAGCGCTGTATCATCAGCGAACAACAACTGACTCACTTCCCAAGCTCTCTCATCCCCAACAGACTTCATACTTGCCCCTCTTTCCAAAACTCTTGCATTCACCTCCCTAACAACCCCATCCATAAACAAATTAAACAACCATGGAGACATCACACACCCCTGCCGCAAACCTACATTCACTGAGAACCAATCACTTTCCTCTCTTCCTACACGTACACATGCCTTACATCCTCGATAAAAACTTTTCACTGCTTCTAACAACTTGCCTCCCACACCATATATTCTTAATACCTTCCTCAGAGCATCTCTATCAACTCTATCATATGCCTTCTCCAGATCCATAAATGCTACATACAAATCCATTTGCTTTTCTAAGTATTTCTCACATACATTCTTCAAAGCAAACACCTGATCCACATATCCTCTACCACTTCTGAAACCACACTGCTCTTCCCCAATCTGATGCTCTGTACATGCCTTCACCCTCTCAATATACATATATATATATATATATATATATATATATATATATATATATATATATATATATATATATATATATATATATATATATATATATATATGCAATTTTCCATTCCATTTCTTCTTTTGTCTCTTCACAGAGGTGTCTTCTCCAAGCTCAGTTACTCTCACCACCCTCTTCTCACCCATCTCATTTTCTCTTTTCCTTATCTCTGTTAATATTTATCCTCGCCTCCAGAAGGTAATGATCAGACATTCCGCCAGCTGCCCCTCTCAGCTAATTCACTCCAAGAGTCTCTCTCTTGCACACCTATTAATTATTATGTAATGTATTAATGCCTGCTCTCCATGTTTCCTACTTACCCACGAACATTTAAGCACGTCCTTCATTTTAAATAATTTGTCTCCAGTCCTTTTTCAGCACACGATTCAACAAGCTGTTCGCCATATCCATTGACAACTCTGCATACCCAATGTCCCTCAAACATACCTCAACTACCACTTTACCCACGTTCTTAAAGACCACACTTGTCAAGGAGTCTAGCCGGTCCTTCAGTGCATCCTGAAAGGTAGGTAGGACGTTTGCCATTTTACAATCCCTTGACACAATATCTTCCTCGAGTCACATCTTGAACAACATTTCAAGTGGTTTATCAAGTGTGTCTACAAACATCTTCAGCACATATGCAGAAATTTTATCAAAAGCACAAGCCTGTCATGTAAAATTAAGCAAATGACAGCTAAGGTTGTGGTGCACATGGCCAATCACATATTATGTTATGTCTTTTCCAGATATATCATTGGGTTTACGGCTATAGATAGTGTCTTCCATTGTGAAAACACCTTTGAACGTGTCTTCCATTTTCACACATATCTTTACATTATTCTCGACGACTCTACTGAATTTCTTAGCTTATTTTGCCGCTCTTTAACTGAGTTTACTTCTGATGATTTTATGGACTTTATGAGTCTGCTGCCTCTTCCACTATATTGTCTCCTGCCTTGTCCACAATCTTGCTTTGTCCACAATATTCATTTTATCGTTTCTTTGTGTCTTACTTTCCTACTGTACTATATCTTTCAAACACAAGTACCTTAACATAACTTTAAACTTTTTCCTTCTGCTGTACGCCACTTGGAGACTCACAAGAAGATTTAGATAAGTCTTTGAATGCTTTCTTGTACAATGATTCTTTCATCACGTCCATCACTTTCATCACTTCTTGTACCAGATTATATATATATATATATATATATATATATATATATATATATATTTTTATATATATTTATTTTGCTTTGTCACTGTCTCCCGCGTTAGCGAGGTAGCACAAGGAAACAGACGAAAGAATGGCCCAACCCACCCACATACACATGTATATACATACACGTCAACACACGCAAATATACATACCTATACATCTCAACGTATACATATGTATACACACACAGACATATACATATATGCACATGTACATAAGTCATACTGTCTGCCTTTATTCATTCCCATCGCCACCTCGCCACACATGAAATAACAACCCCCTCCCCCCTCATGTGTGCGAGGTAACGCTAATAAAAGACAACAAAGGCCCCATTCGTTCACATTCAGTCTCTAGCTGTTTTTTAATAATGCATCGAAACCACAGCTCCCTTTCCACATCCAGGCCCCACAGAACTTTCCATGGTTTACCCCAGCCGCTTCACATGCCCTGGTTCATTCTATTGACAGCACGTCGACCCCGGTATACCACATCGTTCCAGTTCACTCTATTCCTTGCACGCCTTTCACCCTCCTGCATTTTCAGGCCCTGATCACTCAGAATCTTTTTCACTCCATCTTTCCGCCTCCAGTTTGGTCTCCCACTTCTCGTTCCCTCCACTTCTGACACATATATCCTCTCTGTCAATCTTTCCTCATTCATTCTCTCCATGTGACCAAACCATTTCAAAACACCCTCTTCTGCTCTCTCAACCACACTCTTTTTATTACCACACATTTCTCTTACCCAATTATTACTTACTCGATCAAACCACCTCACACCAGATATTGTCCTCAAACATCTCATTTCCCGCGTATCCACCCTCCTGTGCACAACTCTATCCATAGCCCACGCCTCGCAACCATACAACATTGTTGGAACCACTATTCCTTCAAACATACTCATTTTTGCTTTCCGAGATAATGTTCTCGACTTGCACAGATTCTTCAAGGCTCCCAGAATTTTCGCCCCCTCCCCCACCCTATGATTCACTTCCGCTTCAATGGTTCCATCCGCTGCCAAATCCACACCCAGATATCTAAAACACTTCACTTCCTCCAGTTTTTCTCCATTCAAACTTACCTCCCAATTGACTTGACCCTCAACCCTACTGTACCTAATAACCTTGCTCTTATTCACATTTACTCTCAACTTTCTTCTTTCACACACTTTACCAAACTCAGTCACCAGCTTCTGCAGTTTCTCACACGAATCAGCCACCAGCGCTGTATCATCAGCGAACAACAACTGACTCACTTCCCAAGCTCTCTCATCCACAACAGACTGCATACTTGCCCCTCTTTCCAAAACTCTTGCATTTACCTCCCTAACAACCCCATCCATAAACAAATTAAACAACCATGGAGACATCACATACCCCTGCCGCAAACCTACATTCACTGAGAACCAATCACTTTCCTTTCTTCCTATACGTACACATGCCCTACATCCTCGATAAAAACTTTTCACTGCTTCTAACAACTTGCCTCCCACACCATATATTCTTAATACCTTCCACAGAGCATCTCTATCAACTCTATCATATGCCTTCTCCAGATCCATAAATGCTGCATACAAATCCATTTGCTTTTCTAAGTATTTCTCACATACATTCTTCAAAGCAAACACCTGATCCACACATCCTCTACCACTTCTGAAACCACACTGCTCTTCCCCAATCTGATGCTCTGTACAAGCCTTCACCCTCTCAATCAATACCCTCCCATATGATTTCCCAGGAATACTCAACAAACTTATACCTCTGTAATTTGAGCACTCACTTTTTTATTCCCTTTGCCTTTGTACAATGGCACTATGCAAGTATTCCGCCAACCTCAGGCACCTCACCATGAATCATACATACATTAAATAACCTTACCAACCAGTCAGCAATACAGCCACCCCCTTTTGTAATAAATTCCACTGCAATACCATCCAAACCCGCTGCCTTGCTTCCGCAAAGCTTTTACTACCTCTTCCCTGTTTACCAAATCATTTTCCCTAACCCTCTCACTTTGCACACCACCTCGACCAAAACACCCTATACCTGCCACTCTTTCATCTAACACATCAACAAACCTTCAAAGTACTCACTCCATCTCCTTCTCACATCACTACTACTTGTTATCACCTACCCATTAACCCCCTTCAGTGAAGTTCCCATTTGTTCCCTTGTCTTACGCACTTTATTTTCCTCCTCCAAAACATCTTTTTATTCTTTCTAACATTTAATGATATTCTCTCACCGCAACTCTCATTTGCCCTCTTTTTCACCTCTTGCACCTTTCTCTTGACCTCCTGTCTCTTTTATACATCTCCCACTCATTTGCATTATTTCCCTGTGTGTGTGTGTGTGTGTGTGTGTGTGTGTGTAGTCCTGCTAGACTTACACCCTCCTTGTGCAACTCCAGGCCAGTCCAACATAACATCCAGACTACACAAAACCTGTCAGTTACCTTAGTTCGCCCTTTGTTCCAAGGTCAACAACCATATTCATTTAACTAAACTTACATAACTGATACAAACCACGCTGCTTTGTATACAGTTATCGAAGTAAAGTCAAGGTTTCGTGTCCCTTATTTTCTCACTAACGTGACTAGAATTTAGTTTTCAGTAGTGATAAAGACTAAAAAGACTGAAGCTTTGAAGGTTCCAGCTGTTGAGTGAAGCTTCGTCGTAAGAGGTTGGCTGGTGCCCGAGGGTGGGCGGGGTGATTATAGGTTTAGGGGATTCTACAGCGGACTCCGGAGCCCAGTACTCGCTGAGTCCTAGTTTTCTGTTGCCCATGAACCAAATTATTTTAGTGTTTTTACTAAAACGTTCATTACAACAACCGAACATGGGATACATGGTTATTTTAAAGTTTGGAACATTTGTAATCTAGTTCATTCTTCTATAAATTAGTTTGCCAGAAATTTATTGATATATGATGAAGGTATTTGGAGTCCAGTTGGATTAAGATATATTATGAGTTGCAGTAAAACCCACTAGTTATCACATGAGCCGCAGCGCTTAACCCACTGTGTATGTACATGTTGCACAAAGTGTAACTACGTCATATCTTTGCAACTTTCACTTTTAAATGTTCTTTGTATTCTCACCAGGAGAAACCGACGAATACACACACACACACACACACACACACACACACACACACACACACATATATATATATATATATATATATATATATATATATATATATATATATATATATATACGTTGGAAAGGATCACAATTTTGCGCGTGATCAAGATATTCCTATGAGTCCACGGGGAAAATGAAACACGAAAAGTTCCCAAGTGCACTTTCGTGTAATCACATGTTACCAAATGGCGTCCTAGCTTCGTCTCTTCGATGTATATCAACTGACTGTTATATTTCTCTCTTGTGTCTCCCCTGATGATGTGATTATTACACGAAAGTGCACTTGGGAACTTTTCGTGTTTCATTTTGCCCGTGGACTCATAGGAATATATATATATATATATATATATATATATATATATATATATATATATATATATATATATATATATATATATATGTGTGTGTGTGTGTTGTGTGTGTGTGTTACATTGATGATATTTGTACAGTCAAACTCAGATATTGTGGCGTTCCTGTTAGACAGTGTTGTTTGGTGCCCGCATGACGTAAGAAGAAAAAAAGTGGAGCAACTTTTTTGGTGTGTGATGAGCGGAATTTGACGCCCACTAGTGTTGCTCGGCGCCTAATGGGGGTGACCAACGTTAACTTGATACGCCATAGTAACTGAGGGGAAGTGTAGTGCAAAAGGTTAACAATGGTGAAGCGAGGGATTCAGTGCGTTACATGTGGTTGTAGGAAGTGGACAAGGAATGTCAAGGATCAAGGCCGTGTTAGGAATGACAGTGACTCGTGGATGAAGGGCAGTACCCACAGCTTTCCCAGGTAGGCAGGCTACCCTACAAAGACGAACTGCTTTGAGAAACTCCTTAACTTTGATAGATATCGCCATTATTGCTCAGTTCTCTCTATACCTCAAATGTTAAAAGCAGAACCTGCAAAATTAATGTCTTGATAAATATCATTAACTGCTCCACTTCCGTCGTACATGTTGATGGTATAGTTCAAGAAATCAATTAGATTTGTCAGACATGAGGGATTACGTGGAGAACCATGCTGAGCGTCATATATATCATCAAGTATTGGTTCTCTAAATGGT
This sequence comes from Panulirus ornatus, assembly GCF_036320965.1. NCBI lineage: Eukaryota > Metazoa > Arthropoda > Malacostraca > Decapoda > Palinuridae > Panulirus > Panulirus ornatus. Next base: position 24,555,320 of record NC_092278.1, read on the forward strand.
TTACATTACGAATGATGGTTTCCATACATTTCCAACTACTTAATAGGGCGACGATTCTTGGGAAGAATTATTACCTTTTTTTGATATCGGTCTTCCACTGACAAGTTTCCATTCATCTGGAGCTTTTCCTGTAGCAAGTGACTGATAGAGGACAGTCAAGGGCTTAACTATCTCATTTTTCGCCTCTCATTGTTCTTGGCTCAAACTCATCAGGACCTGCCGTTTTATTGGTTTTCATTTCGTTTTTTTTTTTGAACGTTTGACCTCGACTTTTATGTCAATGTGTTGAACGTTCCCATCTCTTACCAGCAATCGTAAAAACATGCAAAAAAAAAAAAAAAGTCATTCAATATTTTTTACCATTGCTTCGTTGTCTTGAACTGTCATTGTTTTCCACAATTAATGTACCTATTGGCTGGGTAATAACTCTCTTGCTTCTACATAACTGTAAAGATCCTTAGGGTTTCTTTTGATATTTTCAGCAGTATACGCTTCATATTATTGTTTACTTTGTCGTATAACTCTCTTATTTTACACAGATTTACCTGCCTTACTCTATCATGTTGGTTATTAGATTCTTTAATTTTCTTATGAGTTACTTTCTTAAACAACACACACCTTTATATTTCACCATTCCACCACCTTACTTTTGTATCAGACATACACCGTCTACGACGCACTGGTACTGATGCTCCTCTGCTGCTTTGAAAGTTTTTGTGAAGCTTTTCCCATCTACGTTCATGTCATTTTTCATTGATTTTATCATCCCAGGTTTACTTGTCATGAGCATTGCGAAGATCATTTGAATTTACACGTTTAGAATCGGGTATTTTTTCGTGACTGCCATTTTGACTAACATTACATACACTTGAAAGCAACCTCAGCAGTGATTTACTGATGATCAATATATATATATATATATATATATATATATATATATATATATATATATATATATATATATATATATACATATATTCGTCGCGAGTAGGTTTCTCGAGTAACTGGATTTTGGTACTTTCAAGCATATTTATTTAGCGATTATCATTGTCAGGTTGGATGTAGAATACATTATCTTGGGTGGTGAAGGTCAAATGCTGGTAAGACTAGCAGGCCTTACGACCAAATGGCTGGACCCAAGCCCCATGACTTTTTTTGTGGTCGATATCCAGTATGAGGTAAATGCAAGCCGCCAGGGTGACTGATGGCCTTGTGCTCATTACCAAATGCATATGTTGAGCACGGCGAGGCCACCTGCGTAATATAGTGTCTAGCGGCTGTCAAAGTGGTTCTTACCAGAATTCTCCGTTCGTAGAAGGATTTGCGACCAACTCCATGTGAGATGCTGTTAGATCTCCAGGACGGCGTAGTTGAGATAAATGAATAAATTTTGACGATTTCTTCATATTTTTTTTGTTTGTTTGTATGACCTGCATGTTGCTAGAGAAAAGGTTTGAATATCTTTTAGCTGTGCTTACTGAATGATGTTGTATGGAGCCCTGTTATTATCTGCATTAGAATATCGCTCCCGTATTGGTCTTAAGAAAGAAATAAAGAACATTATTATCCCTTCATGAGAAGGTTATAATATGAGACGTTTGTTATTAGGGCTCACTTCCATGTCAGGCATGATGACTGGTATGAAAAAAGTCAATTGTTTGTTAGTTCAAAAATTGCATCACATGAAGACGTGGAAGTCTGATAATCTGAAATGTTTAAACTTAGTCCAGAGGACCAAGTACTTACTTTTATACCTTACAGTTTCCTTGACTAAAGAATGTGCAAATGATTTAGGCTTTATGATTTACTGTGTTATTTTCGTTAATGCTTCATCATGCACCGGGTAAAGGGTTTGAAGGTTAAAGGCCATTTGATTCTGTAGTTAGACATATGTTGAACTTAATGATAATTTCAATCACTTCAATTCTGGTTCAGTAAATAAAGAATCATTGTCTACTTTTGGCACTGCAGGTTACGAAAATACATGATCCATGTTTTTACTTTCTGTACTTTTATCTTTTACTTGAGTGGAAAATGCTTCAAGTTGCTTAAGCTTTTAAATCTTTGTTTTATTAACATTTGTTGATATTTTGCAGGTCGGCACTTTAGAAGCTGGTTGCCTCGCACGTCGTGGCTACGAAGTTCATCTTTATGAATATCGGGGCGGTAGGTAATCCTTTTTATTTTCGCCTTTATTAGTGTGCTTTACATTTCATCTCACTAGCACCAATAATTTTGATATCTCAGGACGTTGCATCATGTTATGGATGTCTCATATGCATGTAACTCATGGGAGTGTCTAGACTTTGGGTCAGTTTTACGTCATACGAAATTTCCTAGTTTGTATAGAAAGGTTTTTATTATAAACACTAGGAAGAGGAAGAAGAAATATCCTAGTTTGTATAGAAAGGTTTTCATAATAAACATAGGAAGAGGATGAAGAATAAAATGACATTATTGCATATATTTTTGTTTTACAGCTGTTGGTTGTAACACGTAGCTTCTCACATATGTTCCCACATACTCATTTCTGAGTGGAAATCAGAGAAGATACGTACGAAGGCGGTGAAATGTACACAAACTAATGCAAACAACGACAGACCTCTGGGTCTTGCTTAGGTTGGCACACAATGTCTGGTTTCTAATTCCGGGAATCATCATTGTACATTGCTGCTCCACTCACTTTCTCTTTCAAAAAAAAAAGTAGTGAACCCAGTATTCAA